>NW_013563221.1:0-66186 GCF_000968595.1 Rasamsonia emersonii CBS 393.64
AGTAATCTACTCTGTATTCAAGTCCATTCGAGTCGATCAAGGAGCGAGACCCGGCACCTGCCAGTCAGGTCGATCGATTCGAATTGTAAGTCAGACAACGTCGTTATCAGTCGTCTGCCAGTGCTGCCGGGCTCATAACCTCTCGGCGTAAGGCTGCCGAGAGCTCAGTGGGGAAATAGATGAAGTCTATCTAGGCATAGAAGATCAATATATTATTGCTCCCTCTGGGGAAGAAAAAGAAGAACTGACTAGGAGCCGGCGTTGAGGTCGGCTCTAAATCTGCGTGGCCGGTTTGGCGGTCACGTGGTAACTGACAGCTGATTGGTCAGACCTGGCAGCTGCCTGAATGCCGTATGGGTCAGGCACCAACACCTATCGATATTGATAGTGGGCGAACTTACGGAACCACTGGTGCATAGCATTGGAGTGCTCCGCCCACGGGCCAAAGTGATCCTTGAGCATGGCGAACTTCTCCGAGTAGGGGGCGATGTGCGCGGGGTCTTCGTAGAAGAGGATCTAACATTCGTCAGCAACAGCAGTAATGATAATGATATCGACAAGGGCGACTTACTGTGCCGTATGCCGCCTTGAAACCCTCCAGCTTCGGCAGGGTCTGGTTCTTCCACAGCTCCTCCGGAATGGCGCCCGTCTTGACCAGGTTCCCCAGCGCGGCGATGGCAATGTCCCACAGCTTGTCGTGCTTCTCGTTCAGCAGCACGACCAGCCGCGTCGACTGCGTGTTGAAGGAGCTGGGCATGTGCTTGATGGCATTGGTCACGAGCTCCTCGATCTTCGCGTCCGGCACGGGGCTGTTCTTGCCCAGCTTGTAGTAGGTGCGGCGGGCCTTGGCCAGCTCGATCAGGGTGTCGGTGGAAGACATGGTGATGGTGGTGGTAGAGAAGGATCTGACAGAAGCACGACAAGGGGGAATTGGAACTGTTGATCGAGGGGCAGACCGCGAGGCGGCGGGGTTGGCGCGAGTAGATATAGTCGCCGCACACGTCCCACTCGTCGAGCTGGACAGGTGGGTAATCTTAAGATTAGGATTCAGGCCAGGCCTAGCACGCCAGGATTGGATGCTAGCCAGCGACCTAGAAGAAGATCGAAGCAGGCCGGCAGAGAACAAGGTCATGGTGAGAGTGAACGAATGGCCATTCAACGGTAGACAAGACGGAAAAGAAATTAATCAATTAATAATCACTGCCAGGCAGGTACCTGCAATGGATTCCAACAATGGCAGTGATACGATAAGAAAAAGTTCTGATCAATCGACGGTTCCCGACGACAGGATGAAGGAATGCGTCGATATCCTGTGGGACCGTCGACAGCAAGCTGCACAGGAGCACGCAATTGAACAAAATCAAGTCAATCGGTTCAGTCGATTGAGAGAGTGGGTCGTAGTCCAGTCTGTAGTATAGAGCAACGAGATCAAGTGCAGTGGGCAGCGCGGAATTGTCCCTTGCTGTGTTAGAAATTAGGGCGGAAGTTGGAACATGACATTCATACCTGCAGGAACGGAGTAAGATACCCAAGTACCAATACTACGAATTCAATGGATGGGCAAGAGCCAATTAAATATTGTATCTGCCGGTACGTCGGAAATATGATTAATTAGTCCAAGCATTCTACTCTCGAATGGAATGAACTGCGAGACCTACTGTGTACTCTACCAGTGCCTGGCAGCAGATAGTGATGATGACGATATGCTGACAAATCGCGGAATTATCTCCTTAGCCAAACAAGCCAAACTAAATCTGCATGCAATACGCTACTACTGGATTCGAATGGAATTAAATCAAAGCTGCTTTAATATAAAATAAAAAAGTTATTTACTATCCAGATAAAATCCCATACTACTACATTTGACTTTTGTTAAATTTGGCGCGTTCTGTATTGTGTAGATCAACAGTGGATGCTAATCTAACCAACTACCGCAAGTCAGGGAGTGACTGGATAAGGCTTAGTTACAGTACATAGATTAGATACCTACCTAGCAATGATGCTTGGGCGACTCTTCTATTCTCATCTACCCTGAAAATACCATGAAAAACCCACCAAAGACGACTACGTCTCCGGTGAACAAAGAATTCGATCAATCGAAAAGATGGTCAGTTTGTGAGCAAGAAAGATCTGGTACTGGCGTGTTCACCGGCTGACTATCTTTCAGCGCCTGAATCGTCCACTAGCTTCAGGCACAACCTCAAAAGAAATCCGATGGGGAGACTGATTTGATTCTCCTCGGCTTTGCCAATGCCAAAAGATCTACATGTAGGGCGATAACATGGACCTTGTTGGGCGCCTAGAGTACATCGGTCTGAACACGGAGGCCATTACCCACATAACCTGTATCTACGACCCTGAGCTAGATCCTCGTGCAGACTTATGGGAATACATCGAGGCGTGGGTCCGATCACGACGAAGCGATAAATATGTGGCCGAGGATGGATACCAGCAGGAACTCATCCGATGTGGTCTCTCCGATGGGTTAGCCGCGAAGCATATGGATGCTGAAATTGCTATCTTCAGATGTATGCAAGATCCCTAGTACTGGGCCTTGGGTACTCTGCGCATGAGACACGACATGCTAAATTCGATGGAAGCCATGGGGGAGCCCTCAGACGGTGAGAACGAAGATGGTCCTGAAGAGAAATCGTCTTCAAAGTCAGCAAGTCGTCCAGATAAAGGCAAAAGAAGAGCAGATGTCACTGAAGAGGGCCCAGAAGGAGCCATGAATCTTCGACAACCTGGAAGCGACGAAGTTATCTGGCTGAAGGGATCAATCAAATCGCAGCTTTTCGGCGGATACTCCGCCACCACACTCCGCATGAACCCTCGAAGTATTCTGTCGCTACCGCCAACAGATTTTGGAGGACTGCTTAGTTGCCTCTGTTTTACAGACTCCGTCGACGCGGCAAAACAGTATGCTAGCTGGGCCACCCGCAGGGCCGCCCCTGGCCCTGGTTCAAAGGCGATGATCCTGTATCTCTATGTCCCAAAGCAATGGCTACGGGCTCTACAAGAGCAGAATCAGATCCGTTATTTGACAACGGATGAGTTCCAGCACCTTGTCTGGTGGAGCTACCGGGATTCCCAGGCTGGAGCTGCACCTAATACTATCTAAGACATCCACCAGAGGAAGGTCATATGTGGCCCTATCAGTGCAATGTCACCAAATCAAGTTCGGCGTCTAGCGAACTCCAGTGAAATTGCACCATGGACATGTACAGATACATTCCAGGGCAAGAAGCCTACCCAGATATGCGTTCCTGTTCTTCCGTCAAATGACGATGTTCTCAATAAACTAGCAGGTTTTGAGGCTCGACTGGTGACCCAGAAATGAAGTGATGACAAGGAAGACGTTTCTGGACAGATAACCTGAAAAGGAATCAAGAAAGCCTGTGCTATATTTCTTAGATCGTCTAGTCAAAAAAAAGGGGTCTAACAGTCCTAACCTATGTAGGTCTAAGGTACCTACTAGGTAGTATCTAGCAAGTCTAGGAGTAATACTACCCCTACTTACTAAGTGTATCATGTATGTTTCAAGGCCTGGCTAGTTAGAACTTAAAAAGAAGACTGTTCCATTTCTGTCATGTAATAATAGCCTCTCCGTAGTATTTAATAGATGAACACAACAACGACAACACTGCAAAGAGTGATCGATCTATGTCAATCTCGTCGGGTCTACATAATCGTCCATATCCATACTCATTATGAATAATTAACACAAGAGAGATAGATAGTACAGTACAGTATTGTATGTACAGCAATAATAATGTCCACATCTTCTTCCTCCGCTATTCGTCTTCGTGTACCCTCCGCGCTGCGCTCATCCTCATCTTCTTATTCTTCTCAGTCCAATCACACCACCACCAACAGCAGCAACAACCATGACGACACCGATTTATCCCCTCCCCCTATTGCATGGCTCACTGCCTCTTCCTGGAATGTCACCTACTCGACTCTGCCCATGTGGCGCGCCAAACGAAACGTGCGGATCACATATGGGTTGCTCTCAGCAATCAACAGGCAGAATGCACAAGAAACAGCAGCAGCAGCAGCACGTCTCTCCAATCTGGTTACTTATCAAAGCCTGACGTCCTCCAAAGTGCGATCAGTCCGTGGCGTGGACCGTGCCGAAGTGTCGACGAGAGCAGGAGCAGGAGCAGAAGCAGAAGCAGAAGCAGGGATCTGGTCCTGGCACTGGCGCGGATCGGGCTGGTTGAAAATCGCCTCGTCACGATGGGAGATCCTCGGGTATGGAGCTGCATCTGCATGCGACTCTGAGACTGAGACTGACTGGATGGTGACGTACTTTGCGCGCACGCTGTTCACGCCCGCCGGTATCGATGTCTATTCGCGACCCCGGGCGGCTGTGTCTGAGCAGCTGCTGGAGGAGATTCAGCGCGCGTTGAAGGAGACGGGAGATGTTGTGTTGACTAGGTTGGCTGATCAGTTGTTTCTGGTTAAGCATGACGATGACGATGATGATGACGATAACAGTGTTGGTGCATCATGATGCCGTGTCGGCTTTATTATTATTAGATTTTATGTCAGGTATATACAGTCCTGAGAAGAGATATATGACCGAAAGAGCCTCTGTGATTATATCACATCCAGAGGTTGGGTGAGGATACTTGTGTCTATTGCATCAGACGAGGAACTTCTCGCCGCGCTCCCTGCAATGCGCATTCGCTATGCCCTTGACATGGCCCCTCTCCTGCATACCATCCCCCCTCGATGAGCCGGTTCTCAATATCGAGCCAGTACTCGGCCTTGCCCCCGGCTGCCGTCTTCAGATCAAGGTCACCCAGGCGCACTTCGATGGGTCTTTTGTCATCAGAGGGCATCTGAGTTCTGTTAGCGGCATGCCGTCGGAGAGAGAAGAGAATCATCTGTCCCACCTTGATGAACATTGTACAGTCTCTCAACGTCATCGCGAGCGACATCTCGCTCGAGTGTGCTGGATGTCTGGCACGTCCCACATCATTCATTTTTCTCTGATAGTCGCGGAGCTTTAACAGGGTCCTGTTCTGGTAGAGAACCTTGGCAAGACGGTGCTGATCAGAACACCCCTTGATAAACCGGACTGCCCGCAGCACGTCTTCCCGCTTGTCCGAGACCAGGTCCAGGGGACAAAAAGACTGCTCTTCTTTGAGACCCGCCTGGCGGGCTTCGTGGTTCTTCATCTCCCGCAGCGCGCAGGTGCGGCACCGTTTGGCGTTGGGAGGAGCAGAAGGGGACTGTAGCAGCCACTTTGGCTTCAATTCGGCCACCGTTGTTTCCAGGTCATTTGCATCCGTCATATCGGTGACAAGCAGACCAAAATGCTCCGCTGTGGACAAGTAAACGCCATGGCGCTTGGCCGGGCGTTTCCCCTTCCTCTCGCTGGCACGCAGCTGCTCGTTGCAGCGATGAACCAGTCCTGCTGGCAATCTCACGAGCCTCTGATCGACCAACTCTTCCGGTTTGAAAAGCGGACGGATGTGTTTGTCGAAGTTCCGCGCTGTCTGCTGATAGGGGATCCCGTATTCGACGTCTTTTCGCAGACGCAGTAACTTTCCTTCAAGCAGAGTCGCCTGGGCAGGATCTTCGATTTCCGTCTGCCGCGGAGTGCCGTCTCCATTGTGTTTGATCTCCGACGACGTCGCCAAGTCAACGGACGGAAGCAGCATGCGATAGACGATGTTGGCACCGCCCTCGGCCAGGTAGAGCAGCTGCACTCCCGCCGGAAGGTCGGGAATGAGAGCTGGGGCCATCTGGAGGATCGAAATATCTGGGCCAGCGCTGATCTCGGAAACGGACCATAGCCTCGCCGATCTCAACGTGATGAGAAGAGGAACAACACGGGGTAAAAAAAAACTTTGCGGGGTGAAATGCACAAAATCAATTCAAGGTCTTTGTTTGTCTTTTAATTGGCAATGGAAACAGAAAAAAAATTCGCTAAGAAAAAAACATGCAGATGCAGGATGCAAGTGAGGTGAACTGGCAGTCTAGCAAACACGCTTAAAAAAAATCACCAAACACCGAATGCTGCCAATTGGACGGTGGGCGATGACGAAGGAAAACGTAACAGCACGAAAGCCTCCCAGGTTGCAACAGGGTAAATTTAAAAAAAAAAAACCAATCACATACAGAACCCCAAAGCAGCAGACCTCAATTTAAGCAAACAGCCGAAAACGTGTATGACTGAAAAAGAAAAACAGATACTGAACGGAAGGTCAATCAATGACGCAAGCGATGCGAATCGCGAGGCTCCAGGTATTCTTGGAACAGTCCAGGGAGCATGCAGCTAAGCGGCGGGCAGCCAACCGGGACGGATTGGCCTGCGGGCAGCTGCAAGGCCTGGTGACTTCTAGACTTCTGGGGCGATCTTTGACCGAGTTTATAGATGGAGATGGACCCCGCAACCTTGCCAGAGAGCATACATGGGGGAGCACACCCTGCCGAAGACCGATGTGAGGCGAAGCAGGAAAGCTCGGAAAACTCAGGCCAAAGAGGAGAAGACGGTCCAGAAGAACCTGCCCTAGGTATTCGCCATTAATCCAGCGGTGAGCGATGGAGAGGAACCAGGCGGGAAGCGGGAACTGTAGGATCCAGGTGACTCGCTTTGTCGAGCCAGGCACAGAGGCACAGATGCAGCACTGCACAGGACAGTACCGAAAAAGGGAACAACTGAGAAGCACAGTCGGAGCAGTGGCCTGTCGGACAGACTGTGGTGACCCGGCTGCGCGGATCGTAAGATGTGCAGAAGACGGAATCCAACGTGACTGGGTGCGGATGACGTGCCAAGATGGAGAGCAGGTACAGTACAGCAAAGAACTGCGGAGAGAAGGACAGACGGGGACAATAGTGGTACAGTCGGTCCTACACTGGAAGATGATGTCTCATATCTTGATTAGCATTCAATTTATTACAAGCAGACTTGTTCTAGGTTTTGGTGTTACTATCCACGATGGAATATTATTCTTGATGCCCAGGGCATTATTCTTACTAAGTGCTGCAGGCAAGACCCCACCATCGATAGCGATAGCATTTAATACTAATGTACTCCAGATCTACCGCTAGCCGCAAATACCATTCCCTTATCACTTTAATACACTTGATTAATCCATCACGTCTCTACGGAAAATAAAAGACGAATAAATAAATAAATAGACAGTCAGAATCGGGATCAGAATCAGATACCATGTCAACCTCGTCCACCGACCTGACCTCAATCGAGTCCATCCCAACGCCGGATCACTGCACGGCGGATTTTTGTTTGATTCCTGTAGGTTCCTCCCCATGTAAAACATCAATTTAAATAAATATACTGTACTCTCTTTCTTTTTGACTCCGTTCTCATGTTAATTTTTTTTCTTATCCTGTCTAGATGGGAACCGGCTCGCCCTCCGTCTCCGCCCAGATCGCCGACGTCCAGCGTTTGGTCGAAAAATCGGGACTGAAATATGTGATGCACTCTGCGGGGACGACATTAGGTGAGTTATTTATCCCATAAAAAGAAAAAAAAAGAATAAAAGAAAAAGAGAAAGAAAGAAAGAAAATTCTTTGAGTGCTGTTTACTGACAATCATGCAGAAGGACCATGGGACAAAGTCCACCAGGTCATCGGACAGGCTCATACCATCCTGCACCGGCAAGGGGTTGTGAGAATTCAGACAGACATCCGGATGGGGTCGAGGTAAGGGTTAAAACCTTTCTGTTGTTGCTCCCCCTCGACGCTGATTGATATGATAATGACAACTACAGAACCGACAAGCACCAGTCATTTGAAGATAAAGTCGCTGCGGTGAATAAGTTGTTGGGAAAGGAGTAGACAGACGCGGTAGTAGTTAATTTGTTAAATTGATCATGTCTATCTACACCCAGACGAATATAATACACGTTGTGTGTTAGAAATATACCGAGTTCCATTTATTTCATATCTATCTACAAGGTCATTAATGAGAGAAGCCAGACGGGTAAATACCCGTCTAATAGAACGATAATCATGTCGGACCGTCATCACACAAAAACAAACCCTCAAGATCGAATCAAACGCCGAGCGCCGTCGCTATGCAAGTGGATTTAAAAACGGAAAAACAAAAAAGACGAAAACCCGCCCCTAAAACCAAGAACAGGTGATGTGTCAATAGCGGCATTAAATCGAAACGCCTCCTCCCAGCAGGCTGCCCCATCTACCACCTACCCAGATCCAATTGCCCAGCGTCGGGTTGGCGCCGCTCTTGGCTTGGCTGACGAGTTCGGCCAGGCCGCTGCTGCCGCTGCTGGCGGTATCATCCGAGTTGGTGTTTGGAACAGGAGACCGTCCAACCGGATTGGTGACGTTGTTCAGCATGTCCACCGTCGCAATTGCAGGGCCCTTGTCGAAGAAGTCGACCAGGATAAAAGTAGGCTGCCGGCCCCCGTATTGGCTCTTGCACGTCGTCGCCGCGGTTTGCAGGTTTCCCGTGCCGGACTGCCCGTTCGTCGTGTCGATGGCGCTGACATCGGGGATCTCGATTCCCAGAGCCTCTTGCGAATCCAGGAAGTGGTTCATGAACGGCAGGCGATTCGAGGACAGGGCGGCAGCGATGTTGTTCTCGACCGTCGAAGGACGATTGGGCTGGCAGGAGAAGTTCGAGGCAGCCGTGACATCGTAATTGTTCTCGAAGATGTAGGTGAATTCATCCATGAGATATTCCGCGCCGGCATTGGAGGAAAGAGAGGCGACAAAGGTCATCATCCGCGTTCCAGCACTGATGAGCTCCTGCAGCGTGGGCCATGTCGCAGGCGGGGACGTAAAGTTCGGCTTGTAGGCGTACTTCACGATGCCAGCGGCTTCAAAGACAGCATTCAAGTCGGATGCGGCTGCGTTGTCCGAATTCACCAGTAGGACAGTGACAACTAGAACACTGTCAGTACAATCCATGCCGCCTTTTTTCAAGGTCTGAGCCCATCCTCACCATCATTGGGATTGTTGTCCAGCCAGGTCTTGATTTCCACCAACCACGACTCCAGCGTCCCTGCATCCAACAGATCACAACTGGTGTGGCATAGATGCCATGCTCCATTATTCTTATGCACCTGGGCAGTCACCAACCGAACGCCAGCCGAGAGCTGGACAGTAGTGTTGTAATATCTGCAATAGTCAGCACCTAACCGTCATACGGACTCCGAATCAGGAGCGTAGACTCACTGGTTCCCCGCAGTGGAGTAACTAGTGGATGAATCGCGCAGAAACGGGCTGTCGTGTGCACCCAGATGCGTAATCTCCCCATACGACTTGTCGCACAGATCGGGCGAGTTGTTGCACGCGGTCGAGCTGCGGGGCGCCAGCACCGACGCAGAGGAGAATGGCAGAAGGAGGAGGGGAAGCAAGCGAAGTCCAAGCATGCTGGACAGAGAAATCAATCGATGTACTGTACGATGCCGATCCAGTCGCAGTCTCAGTCACACCAGAATCACCGGTAAAGATGCTTGCAAAACTCGAAGACGGACAAGTGATTGGCCAAGAGGCTCAGGAAACGACGGTCTCGTTCAACAGAGCCGTCGGGATCGAAGCAGAGCCTGGAAAAGGATGGAAGACAGGCCAGGGGAGAGGGGAAAAGAAAGTTGAAAAAACGGGCAGCAGATAAACAGAACAATAATAAAGAGCCTGGTTCAGACAGGCGAAGCAAGCGCTGTCACCCAGTGGGGAGGGCTGAGCCACCATTGTGTAACTGGACGACCGGCGATCGTCACAGATCCGCAGCAGTGGAGCGCAATGCCCTCGACGCATCTCCATGATTGGCGATGGCCTGTCGCGTGCTAAGAATAGGACTCGAGGACGCGTGGCTCGTCCGCCTGCGCCTTGTCATTATTATTATTCCCGACAGACGGAGTGCAGCGGCTGACTATTCCGGATTTAAGGGGAAGCTCGTATGAGACGGAGTACTTGGTAATGAATGCACAATTGCAGAAGACACAATCTGCTCTTTCGCCGTCTTGATGATACAGCTTCTTAATATTTATTTTTAATTATCTTTAATTATTCTAAGATAGGCCCACAAACCTTATCCCGGATCGACGGATTTAAGTAGCTTAGGCAGATCGTCACCTCGCATTGTCGCTTTGGCAACGAACGTCTTCACGTCATCGTTTACCTAATTCCGTTGCACTCGACTCTTCTCAGTTGTTGCATCAATCCAGCTAATGGCAGATTATTCTTGTCTTCTGAATGAGGGGCTGCCAAAGAAATCTCTCGTGAACTACGTAGTCAGATACTGGGAAAAAAAAATCATTGCAGGGTATCATTATATCTTCAATTTCGTATATCTATACTGTACAGTACATGTATATATCATATTATACACTCCTCAGGAGCAGCATCAACATTGCGCTGCCTGCAACCGGTTAGCTCGACTCCGCCGCAGAGAGAGCCTCGAGTTCGGTGGGTTCAGCAGTCCCTCCAAGTCGTCCTTCTCCTGCCCACCGAAGAGCGATGGGCCCCAGACCTTGATTAAGTCGCCGACGACTCGCGAAGCTTCGTATGGGTTTTCACGCCGCAACAGCCGGTTCCAGCGTCGACTCGAGAGTCGAGGACGCCCGAACAGCACCGCCAAGCGTTGTCGACATGCCCGACGAACCAGGCCCGGTGAGATCCAGACCCCTCGCTGCTGCAGTTCGCGGAGGAGCACTAGACCACGGACCCAGGGCACCAGGTCTTGGCCCTCAGCCCCTGGAATTTCATACCTCTTCTTCTTCTTGGAGGCCGGTCGCAGTTTGAATCCCCATGCGACAAGGGCCATCTGCATCTGAGGGTTGAAGACACGGCGCAGTACGCTTCGGTGCTCTGCCAAATGCGAACTCGCCGTGGATTTCCCCGCGTTCGACGCAGAGCCGGATAGATTACGGGCTATCGGGGGGTTCTCACTTGTCGCATAATGCCGCGCAAGCCACAGGCACAGGTTCCGGATTTCATTCCAACGGCAGAAATTGGCCATTCCTAGCCGCTTCAACGCTTCGAGCCACAATTCTGGATTGACCTTTCCTCCAAACTCGGCGACTTGCTGGAGAGTCCGAATCAGGAATGCCTCCTCGTCAACAGGACGATGACGACGTTTCGGGTGGGGAGCTTTCCCTGGAACCCGTGGTGTGAGCACATGCTCAATCATGAAATCGATGCTCCTGTTCGAGAGCATCTTTCCATTCCGATGAATCTCGTCGACGGTCGCCAAGGCAGCAGTCCATTCTTCGGCCGCAATATGCTTGCGAAAGTGGACATTAAGCAAGTCCGGTCCATCTTCGGAGATTTCGCTAAGGATGGTCAGGGTGAGGTTGTACTGCCGCCAATCTCGAGCCATGTAATAAGAAACCAAAAGTGACTCTTGTAAGTCTGCATCTTCAAGCACATCCGGGTGCTGGTCACTGTGAAGCAGATCGTGGAGCATGATGTCTCTATTCTCGGTTGCCAGTTTCTCAACAAGTCTCGAGAAAGTCGAGTCGCGGATAGCAATGCCGCCCTTGCGAAGCGCTGCAATCTTCTCCAAGATGTCTCTTGACCCGTTTGCTCTCAATGCCATCTCCCTGAGGGAAAGCGGTCCAATGGCAGGAACCCCGAACATTTGTAGACCACTGATGATCGTGTCCAAGGTGACCGCCGTTGTAGCAAAGAGTCGCGCTCCGAACTCATCTTTGAAAGGCTTTTCCTCCATAAGACTATTTCCGCCCTTTTCTTCAGTTGCGGTTCCTCCTGACTCAGGCTGAGACTGGCCTCTAGAATCTGTATCTTGACTATCCGGAGGTGCCAGTTTTTGTCGCAGACCTATCAGACCTTTTTTGATCCTTTTAACATCTTCCTTGATTTTCTTGCTAGGCCAAGGCCGCGACTGTTGCGTATATTCCAGCAACGGCCTGATATCTTCGAAGCTCTGAGGTAGGTCCCGACGGTTGACGAGGAAATCGTGCATGAAGATAGCGTCCACATATCGGCCCCTGCTTATTAGAGCTGGAATGACGGCATTGTATATTCTGTGGCCTTCGGTTGCTCGGCACATATCCTTGAAGGCCTGCAAGCCTGCACGTGAGCTGTCAACTTGTTCGTTTCTCGAGGCTAGGAACGGACCCGCGTAATTCCGCGGCTCACAAGACAACGCCTTATCCAGAACACGCACGATATCATTCGGATGCGACAGATGGGGATCTTGAAGCCTGCGGTGCCAGTGAACCGCCTGAGTAGGCAGACCGCGGTCCAGAAATCCACCAACGACTGCTTCATGAAATCGGGGCCACCGCTTTCCAGTCCTTTTCCAGAGCTCGCCTGCATAGTCCGCTAGGTCATTTAAGACCTGCTCCCTTTTCAACCCGATCCCGACGAAGCTCTGCCAGAAGAGATCCGCCTGTTCCCCTTCAACAGGCAGGTCGACGCCATCCACCCTTTGTGTCATACCTTCCCAGATGTCTAATGTGCCTTTTTCCCCATAATGGCGCTGTCGGTATCGAAGGAGCTCTTCCCACAGTTCGAAATCATTCCGCCGACTCGGATCGTCTACTAACCGGCTTCCGATGTCGTTCAGATGGCCCACGTCGGATTCGTATTCAAGTCTGTCAGGGTCCAGCACCCAATGTTTTTCGTCGTTATTTTTCTCAGTTAAATCTGGCTGAACTTGTATGGAAGGAGTAGTATGCTGTTTTCTTGTAGGCGTGATATCGTGAACACGGAGTTTGAATGCAGCTTCGGGCTCAGGCCGAGTTTGTTGAGCGGTCGAGTCGGCTCCAGCACCGGACAGGGAGACATCTTCGCGAAAGGCCGCCCTCTTGTGATCCCGACGTATCTGGCACTTGATGCACCTACGACTGACATCCAATTGCTCAATGCCCAAGGGGTTCGAGACAAGATCGCCTAGGAAGGAGACAGCTGACGGCCTCTTCAAAAGCCGCAGCAGAGCCGGGCGCATCAGATGTAGCTAGCGGCGGACAGGAATGGCTGCGGAAGCTATCAAACATTCTTATAGTAATGCATCAATCAGAACATAATTCATTTCCACCAGACGCGGCGAGTTCTCGCAATGTCAAGAAGCAGGCCCATTCCCAATTTCCCACGCATCACAATACCCGATTTGGCCATCCTAAAAGAGGTTAGCCTGAACTGCAGTAGTTTACATTGTTTGTATCAATAGTCACGTGACGGATCATGCTCGCTCGACTAATCCGGTGACCCGCGCGGGCCGAGCGATGCCCGAGAGGTCAAGTCGAACCTCATCCGACACTTGCATCACGAGCACCAGCATCGCTCTTCCTGCCATTGTCCTCCACCACACCGCGGAAGCTCTGTATTTTCCTCTCCAAAACTCGCAAAGATGGTCGCTCGCACGATTCCCCGGCTCGCTGGGTGAGTAAATCTCCGTCTTTGTCCCCAGAACGGCTCCACACTGTCAGCGTCTGGTGGAATTCTTTTCCATCAACTGCTTCAAGTCCTCGCGAGGAGTTTCTATGCTCTGTGGGTTGCCAATTGCCAGTGCTGATGATCATTTCTTTGATATAGTTTCATCTACCGCGAGAACCGCGTGCCGTACTACCAGCGTCTCTTCCAGCAGAACGATGGCAAGCGCCAATGGTGGAAGGTCAGCTCGTCCCAGCGGGTTGCTATTCCGGATGCTCAAGAATAGGGTGTTTCTGACTCTTTTCTCTAATCTGCAGACTGAGCGGAGCGGTTACATCCTGTACCCCTACTACGTCTCCCTCTATGGCACCACCCTCAGTAAGTGGACCGTTTCCAGATGACCGACTTGCATGTTACTGACGGCGTCGCTTCTACAGTCACCACCTACGCCATGATTCGTCTCGTTCTGGTTAGTTTTTAGCGCCCTAATACCGGAGACTCCTTCGATCTGCAACATGTGATCTGAGACCGGCAATGTCGAAATGTACTAACGATTTCAACAGGGCAAGAAGACGTTCTTCGGTAAAGACTAAACGATTCGAATGGTCGGTCAGGCTCCGTCAAAGCCAAATTACTCGGTGATGTGCCATTATTGAAAGACATTGAACTGGGGAACATGGTTTGACGGTGTATATAAGATAGAGGAGTCAAATCAAAGAGAAGAACTTGGTTCCACACAATTCGTGCCTTGACTTTTGTTTTTAACAGGATCATCTTATTAAATGCATTGCATTTGAGCGGTTAATAACCGCATGCCACACAAGCAACAGGGACTGATCTACAGTCAGGCTGACTTCGCGCTCAGCCTACTTTCGACATATTATTTCCCCATGGGTGATAGTGAACCAGCCATCTTTCGACTTGCCCCATTCCTGCCATGTTTCCGCTATCCGCTCCAGATCTTCCTTGGAGCAATGTCCACCCTTGACGACGGCATTCTCGACATAACTCGGGGCAAGCACCCTCTCGGCCCAGATGTTACTCCACCACTCCCTCTCCGCCGGCTCGCTGAAGCACCAGGTCCCCGCGGAGCAGGTGATGGCTTCGCGCGGAAACCCGGCTTCCTGGGCCCAGACGTGCAGGTACGATCCCGGGTCGGGGTTGCCGCCCATCCCCCGCGCGACCCGGCGGTAGATGTCGTACCACGCGTCCAGGCCCTCGAGACGCGGATACCAGGTCATGCTGGCCGTCTCGCGCACGGCCACGATGCCGCCGGGCTTGGTGACGCGGCGCATCTGGCGGAGGGCGCGGACCGGGTCCGGCACGTGCTGCAGCACCTGGTGGGCATGCACGACGTCGAAGGTATTGTCGGCATACTCGTCCAGATAGAGCACATCGCCCACGGCGAACGTCGCGTTGGTGATGCCCTTTTCCTCCGCCAGCGCGCGGGCCGGCGCCAGCGGCTTGTCCGCGTAGTCGATCCCGATGATGTAGCCGTCCGGCACGTGCCGGGCGAGGTCGAGCGTGATGGTGCCCGGTCCGCAGCCGACGTCGAGGATGGTCATGTCCCGCTTGAGGTAGGGCAGGAGGTAGGCGGCCGAGTTTGCGGCCGTTCGCCATTGATGCGTGCGCAGCGTGGCCGGGTTGTGATCGGAGGCGTAGACCGAGGATGGTTTTGGCAGTTCTTGCGTCGACATATTTATTATTTTTATTATGCGTATCTGCTTCCCCTTCTCTGCTAGTTTGATCAGCAAGCAATTCCTACGAAATCTGATTCTGTAACGTTGCCTGGAGTTGATGAGATGGTAGTTCACTTACTATCCTCGGTGTATAAGTCCTTAGCTAAGTAAATGAGCGGTAGGGTAGCTCTGCTCTCAATCTTTTTTCTCTTTCTGATTTGCCAATAGAACAAAGTTGAAATAAAATAAATAATAAAGCTGCTTATCGAGCTTTATATAATGTAGTGTCGTGGTCAATGTACGAAGTAAATTAATTGTATTTAAAGACTGGCATTAATTATTATAATTCTTATCGAGTTCCACCTTAGCATCGGAACTCCGAAACGGTGACGACAATCACCCACAATCGAACCCCGGAATTCCGATCATCTGGGGAGGGGAGTTGGTTGTGCCAAGAACAGGCTTGACCTAGGTACGTACGGAGTTCTTCACACCATGTATATACAAAACACAGTGCTGAATTGATATCCATTAGATCATTTGCTTCTATAGAGGATGATGTATACAGTACATACATCTTTTCAGATTCCAGAAGACAGGCAGAGAGAAGATATGATACACACCCTGTTCATTCCTTTCATGCCTCGTCGATTCCTTTTCTTCTTTCATTCCCTAATTAAATCTTGCCTTTGGATAATAATTATCAATACAAGCTCGAAGCTTAAGGAATTACATGTAAGGCGTAGAAGAGTCGCAAATTATGCCCGTCGGGTGTTCTTCTTGAGGAGCCGTCTCTGCTCCTTTTCCTTCTCGCGCTCCAGGAACTTGCGCTGCTCTTCGGCACTCATGTTACGCAGGGCCCGCTCCCGCTCTTCTTTCTTCAGCTTCTCGGCCGCGAGCTTGCGCTCCTCGGCCTTCTCTTCCTCTTCGGCTTTGCGAATGCGTCGGATCTCCTCCTCACGAGTGTTGCGCAGCTTGCGCACCACCTCCGGTCGGAAATGCGCCGTAGACACCAGCACATCGGGGAGACGCAGAAACAGATTGAACAGAGGCATGGTTGCTGAATAGCCGGAGGGAGAAGAAGGCACACGAAGGGAAATCTGAACGCGCTTCCTGGGGGTTGTCTCTTCGATCCTGCGTGGGTCAAGTCGTCAGCATAAGATGAACTTCAAAACAATACCATCATATCACACATACTTCGTGGGCTTGTCCACAGGCTGGTCCGTAATAATCAGGTACTCAAACGCATCAGCAGCCTGTTCAATGGCCTTGGAAAGCTCCGGAGTAAGCAGATGGTCGGTAATCTCCGCACTCTCGCTCATGACCGTCACCCAGCTCGGAAGCTTGGAGTTGTCCTTGGTAAAGGTCAAGGAGGCATCGTAGCGTTCCTGCCGGAACTTGCGCATGTGGTTCTTGTGCACAACGGCCCAGATGAAGCCATCGTAGGTGGAATTGGGGACTTTGATGGAGCTAGTATCTCCCGCGGGGACCGGCACGAGATCCTTTTCCCTGCCATCAAAAGCGTATGCCGTCGCCTCGAATCTCTCAACCGGTTGCGGCCAGCTGTCGAAGATGACACTGAGGATATGATCCATCACGAAAATGATGGGGTTGTATCGCTTGAGCAGCTTAATTGAGACATCCAAGAAGGCGACGTTCTGCCGACCGGTCGCGTAGGACTGGAAATCCTGTGCCGTCTTCTCTTTCAACAGGGTCTCTGGCTCGATCAGCTCAGACTTCACCGAGGCCTGCGCCAGTCCTTCCGACTCAACCGCTTCAGCGGTGATCGGCTTGCGAATGCCACTGAACCCGACCACGGCGAATTCATTCTGGAGGACGGGCGCATGAACCTGTGCCCATGCTCTGGCCTTGCTCCTGTTCTTGCGCGTGCCCCAGAAGTGGAACGCAAAGATCAGGATGACGAATGGCAGGACAAACGCCTCTTGCAAGAAATCCCGGGGAGTCGTCCGCTCCCACACCCGGTACCATTTCGTGTACGGTACGCTGGGGACTCCTGGTGTTGACACAGCCGGCGACGGAGCGGAGCTTGCGACCGAAAGAGGCGATGGATCGGGAGCGCCAGCAAAGTCGGCAAAGTCTGTCGCGTTAGGGAAAGAAATATTGTGTTAGTTCGGCATTGAAAGGCCTCCAATTGAAGCAATTGGTTGTTTGCTAGGAGATGCAAGAAAAACACGAGGACTTACCATCATCTGGCTTCGCTGGAGCGAGCGACGGGGACGCCCCGCCAAACACGTTTTTGAACACTCCTGCCATCGCGAGAGGAAAGTATTTTACAGCCTGAGTCCTCCTTCAACCCACGATCAGGGGATTTCGCAACGTGGCGCTGGGGTGGAGAAGAAGGGAAGACGACCGAGTGTGGAGGTCCGCGGCGGCGAGGCCGAGCTTGACTAGCAGCTCGATTGCTCCCAGGGCGCGATTCCGCACTAGACCCCAGCCGGCAAAACCTACGAGATATGGATAGGCAAAGTTCGAAAATTGAAAAAAAAAAGGATATTTGCAATGGCTCAGAAAAGTAATCTGTATGTACAAAAGAAAAACAAACGAGAGGCAATGCGAATCTATCTCACGGAGAGGAGTTGTTAAAAGACACGAGAGCATAAACAGCACACAACAAGGTACCAGAGTGTCTCCCAGTCAGATAACAAAAGCTGGCAACAGAATTCCCAAGACCGATGGTATCTCAAGAAAATAGAACCAGAAATCATACCGCTAGCCACCCAGATACTAATACAATGCAAAACCCATATCGCTCGAAAATCAAAGAAAAAATGCCGATTAAAAAAGGTAAAAGCGCTCCCAAACCCATAACATCGTAACGGTCGTAAATCCTGCAACCAGGCATAGTCTGACTAGAAGACGAACTGGTCTTTCCAAAACAAACCAACAAACACTACAAAGGAAATAGTGGACTTGTTTCCTTCTTTCTTTCTTTCTTTTTTTTCTCTCATGCGCAACGGCTCACTGGCCATACGCTGGAGGGGGCATCTCCTCTCGGCTGTGGCCTTCCCAGAAGTTGCCGTACTGCACTGAGCCTGAGGATTTCTCCTCTTGCATTTGACGCGCAATCTCGCCGGCCATCTTCATAACCCACGCATGCTCCACGATGCCACTGTTGGGAGGCATGTCCATATAGGGGAGCACATAGGCGGGAAGAGGTCGTGGAGGAGCTGAGAACGTGGTGTCACGTTTCTCCGAAGGATGTGACGATTGCGTTTGCTGGTGGACGGAGCTGCGAGGCGTCGCATCCGGGTCAGAAGCTCCGGAGGCGGCATGCTGATGCTCAGAGGCACCTGTAACTGGCGCAGATGATGACGTCTCTGCAGACTCCGAGAGGAAGTCACCGGGGATTCCTCGACGAGGCAGAGTCCGAACGGTTTGCTTGGAAAGACTACCGCTCAGTCTTCGTCGCTCATTGATGGTGGGCAGTCGCGCAGTCTTCTGAGGGGACAGGGGAGGAGTCACGGGGTCGTCGTTTTTCTCATCCGAAATGTTTGGTGGAGAGGAGAAAACGGTGGGAGCGCTCGTGGTGGTCTCTGCGTAAGTGCTCTCTCCGCTCACGCTTTCCACATCGTCGGTGGTCTTCGGACGGCGCAAGTCGACTACGCGCTTCTTTCGTTTTCTGGCATGCGCCTTTGAGTGGCGCCCAGAACCCAAGCTCAACCCAGATCCACTGAAGCTATGAACTGACGAGGATCCCCGGCTCTGCATGGACACAGTACTTGCATTATCAACGAATGAGTGAAGTGAACCCACATGTGAATGAGTCCGGGACAGCGTGGGACTTAGTGCCGACGATGTTAGAGCTGCAGTACTTTCTCCTTGCTCTGACGGACCGGTCCATGCCCTGTACACAACTTGCTGAATGGAAGGTGTGAACAGGGACAAAGTGCGTTGTGAGTCCGTCAACGCCGCCAGGCGTAATAAATTCTTTTGAGAGAACAAAGAGTGGATTTCGACGCCGGAGTCCAGCGATAACGACGCGATTTCGGAAGGATTCAGGGCGTTTCCCTGGGAGTCCACTGGGTCCTGAGGCGGACTGGCCAATGGGTCCTGGCCAGGACCTTCCAATGAAGCCTTATCCGCTCGCTCCTCTTCCGCTGCTGCGCGATCACGATATTCGGGCACCCACAGCCTCAAGGACAGTCGGTGAATGATAGCCGGCAGTTCATCCATAAATAAGATTCGCAACTGGCCTTCGATTTCCTTCTGTAGGTAATCACGCACGAAAGGGATCGAGTCGAACGTCGATGAAACCTTGAGTGACTCGAGAGGATCGTTTCTGAAGACGACCGTGATACCTTTCTGTTTCGAAAAGACGAGGATGATGAAACCCGACAGGCGAAAATCAGAGAGGGTAATCTGAAGGGGAATGGTTAAGCCGGCTCTGTGAGAAGAGTTCATTAGTCGTGCGCGTTCTTGAAGAAGCTCGGTACCCAACTTACGCAGCGGCCAGAGGCTTTGGCGATGCAAAGGACGGTCTTGTCAACAGGTATGTATTGAGAGGATTTGCCTGGACCCGCGTCCTAAGAGTTAAGAATGCATCTCCAGCGTAGGACATCTTGAAGATGCCGCGAAAGCGATCTTCGGCCAGGTCGCCAATCTCGAGGATCTCCAGCTCTGGCGGAATCGACCCCAAGTTCAGCTCGGTCACAATAATGTCGTCGACGATGATCGGAGGCTTCGGCGACTTATTGAGCGCAGCCGTCAAGAGATCCTGGGCGCGGGTGTAGAAACCCGCGTCCGCCATCAGCGGCGACCAGTTGAAGTTGAAAGCCATCGCAGCGCATCGAGTTCGACGTCAAGATAAGTCCCTCGAAGAGAATTTTCACTTTTGAAAAGCGACGCTGGGCGCGCTTGGAGACGGGCGCTGCGAAAAAATCGAGGGCGGGATGAGGGCCTCGGCTTCTCGTGGGATCGCGTGCTGTAAGGCGATTCCTACGCTTTCCTATCGATCCCGTGACAAGCAACAGAGCTATGAGGGGGCGACTCCATCCACGTCCAATGCACTCAGGCAGCCGACATACAGAAAACAGGCATCGCCCAATGGACCGGGAGACAATCACGGCTGATAATATAATTATCACAAGGGACCGATTGGAAGGGACGGAACAGGAACGCCGACTATTTGGGGGAAGATGTCCGGGCCGGAAAACAAGGAAAGGGGGAAAAAATTGCACGGGAGGCGGGAAGAGCAGGAACAACCCGCTCCCGGCCGGGCCCATACGTCACTTCCCTGTCTATGTTGTTTCCTTTTTGGTCCAGACAGCATCCATCGTCCGCCTCCTCCAGGCCCCTGTCACGCTATCTAGATAATATGCTCGAAAGGCATGGAACATGAATCATGGCCTGCATCAGCCAAGTACCTCCAAAGTGCATGGATTCTTTTCTATTCTCCTGCACCTTTTTAAATCTGACTGCCTTTATAATACGACAATCTTTCATCCAATCCAAGCTCGCCACAGCTTGTATCGCTCAATCATCCATTTCAACGCCTCACGCGAGAATTACAAATAGTCACGTGACTAATGTGATGCAATATTCGACCAATATATGAAGCACACCGTAGTCGCAGAGTACTGACCCCTGCATGAAGTGACAAGCACACTGATTGAATGACAAGAATACTCCGTATGCTCACCTGTCGCATTCCCGTTAACTTCCCTGCCTAAGGCCGTTGTTTCAGACCACCGAAGAAGCTTGGCGACTGTTTAAACTTCTGCCAAAGCCGGTCCGGGAATGTGGAAATTTTTCCCGATGCGACCCGTACTATTACTATTCCTGGCATACAGATTACACTAATCTGGACTCCGTGCGTGATACGATTCAAGATTGTTAGACCCGCATAACCATACGCTCCCGACTGCTCCATACAGGGATCATCCCTCTTCGATTTCAGAAAACGTATCGGACCAGACGCGTACTCCGTACAGATGCCGCATTTCTGTGGACTTCCTAAGAAACTCACCGTGGCAGTTTCAAACACAACGCCAAGCTCACCGAAGACCTGTCATCCTGTCCTTAATTGCTCCATTTTATGTCCTCGTTTCAAACTAATTGGTCTGCTATGTATAATTCACGCAGCTGCCATAACCTCACAAGTGAGTCACCACCTACAACGCTAGTGAGTCCGGAGACGATCGCGCGGCATTCATTATTCTGATCGACACGGGAAGCATGACCTGTGACACTCAATACCCCCCAATTGGCCCAGACAGCAATGAAAAAAGCGGGAGAATTACCTATACACTTGGCGAGAATTCAATCTTAATTGGCGGGATGAGCGCTGTAGAGTAAGTCGCATTGGCCAGAAGAGTTTCCCTATCTCCATCTACCGAGTATGGAGTGTCTCTCAATCAAAAAAAGGCATATGCATGTATCAACATGTGCTCCATTCTCCATAGATAAGCCTATCTCCAAGATTAATTTCCTGTATCAAGTTTGTGGCGAGCCTGAGGCAGTGATTTCACGCCATAAAAAGCAATGCTAGACACTGATTGGTCCTATCCGCAGCAATGTTAATCCGCCCCGAAAGGAATTCCTCTCGCTGTGGCAACAATATCCGCTAAGCCCATTACGGAAAGAAGTCAATAACCGTCCTACAAGCGGAGGTACTCCGACTTTCAGGGCCACGATCAGTTACAGAGCCATCTCTCAGGCAGGATTCCTGAGGATATACCTCCATATCCGTGTGCTGGTGTTGGATTTGCTTGTTGGAAAGTGCCTTCTGCTTTAATTTCATGGTTCGAGGCCTTGATTGTGCTTTGACAGTCCGCTTTCGCTAGCACATAGCCCTCGTCAGCGCATACCTAGGTAGCACCCTTACAACATGTTTTCGCCCTTAGCGCCAGCAGCATCAGACAACGGTACACTTTTACATCGAAAACCCAGGACTCGAACCGTTGCACAGAAAAAAGTCTACGGGAAGAGGAGGATCAATGCGCCTTGTGCGGTTCTGGACGATGGAAGTCCTCTCAAAGGAACGAGTAACAATGCCAAGCCCAATATCACAACGAGCAAGCCAGATACGGTCGATGAAGAAGTTGCGGAGGTAGAAGAAAAGCTGGCGGCGATCAATATAGACGAATCCAAGCCCAATAGCGATGAAGGCGAGAAGCAGGAAGTTCGGACAGCGACTCCAGCCAAAGAGCGCCGCCGGATATCCATCAAGATGGCAAATAGATCGCCAAAACAGGAGAAGACGGAATTGAGAACTCCAGTCAAGATTCAGCAAGATGCAGAAACTGACGCGAAGACGAACGTTGAGACAAGAGACAACACCCTGGCAGAGCAGACTTCGTCAAGAAGAGATCTCAAGAAAAGGTCTCCAAGGAGGAAAAAACCGGCTCCTCGATTGTCTTCAGGCTGTATTCAAGATGAAAAGACCAATGCATATGTTCGCCAGATTCTCGATGAGGCGGTGTCACCAATTGCATCGCAAGGGGTGCAGAAGTTCAGTTCCTGGGCGGCCCGATCAGAGAGTGCGTTCGATGCAGTGAAGATTGCGGAGGGGTCGTATGGTGAGGTGTACAAGCTCCGACTTAAGGAGGATGTATGCAAGCATGAGATGTCAAAGTCCAGGCTCGCGAAACTGCGTTCCTATGGAGAAGGAGTCTTCAAGATCGTGCCCCTGAGAGCGCAAACGGGACCTGGGTCGAAGAAATTCACTCGCGTGGACGAAATAGTGGCAGAGGTGAAATTGCTGAAGCTGTTGGATCCCATTCCTGGATTTGCGAGGTTCAGAGAAGTACACGTTGTCCAAGGGCGCTTTCCGGAGTCTTTCCAGAAAGCGTGGATGACATACAAACAGACCAAGGATGACTGCATGAACCCGAATCCAGCCAACAAGAGAGCTTATCCAGACAATCAACTCTGGGCCATTCTGGAAATGGACGACGCAGGATTCGAGCTCGAGAAGTTCTCCTGGTCCTCCATTTTCCAAGTGTACGATATATTCTGGGGAGTTGCAATGGCCTTGGCAAGGGCAGAAGAATACGCACTTTTCGAGGTAAGAACTTCGCCATGCATCTTTTCTAAGAAACGTTCAATACTGACCGTGTGAAAGCATCGAGATCTTCACATGGGCAATATATGTCTAAGGTCGACAAGACCGGATGGCCGTATGGACCCACCAACCACGATCGACATGAAGCAGTTTGAAAAGTCCAGCGGGTTTGGCATCAGCTCCCTTGAGACCACAATCATCGACTACTCGCTGTCGCGCGCGGAATTCCGACTGAGCGATGACCCTGAGGCAAAGGTCGAGGTTGCATCATCCGATCTTGACAGCAAGCAGCTTTTTGATGCTATTGGCCGAGATGAGGACGAGATTCTGTTGAGAGACACATACAGATAGTACGTTTATCTGAATTTCCGTGACTTGAAAAAAAGAGGAAAGCAAAACTGACTGAAAATCCAGCATGCGTGGTCAAGTATATACCGGCAATCCGCTAGATCCAGAAAAACCACCCTCCATCCCAGGCATATGGGCAGAATACACGCCCAAGACGAATCTCATATGGCTCTTATTCCTCCTGAAGAACCTCCTGAAACATATGAAGACACCAGAAACCAGCAGTACTCACCAGCAGCCCTCGAGACAGCCCCTAGTGCCATGTCCAAGCAAGGGGAACATGCAACCAGCTTCATCGCATTCACCGACAAAGACCCCCAAGAAAGAAGCAATCGAATGTTCCCATCCGGAGACGATGATGGACCCCCAAGCCAAAAGAGCCATCGCGTCATTCCAGCAGAAGCTCACCGACCGACTGCACAAGGTCCTGGAGCTTCTGGACCTGGAGCACGGCCGCGAGGACATGTGCTGTGCAGCAGATCTGGTCGCCTACGCGATTGACCAGCACTGGCTAGACGAGAAGGACTTTTTCCTGTCGTGATATAAGCCATGGCTTTAGCTTCTTCTTCCTCCTCCTCTTTTTCCTCTTTTTATTTTTTGCATTCAGTGTAAATGGTTGCATATTTTTTTCTTTTATATAATATGGGTGGGTTGTTTTCCCCGTTTCTTGTCTCCTATCTCATCGCGTCTCATTGCATTGTATTGCGTTCGTTTGCATGGTATAGAAATGGTATGGTATTGTATGGTATGGAGTTGGAGTTGGAGTGGTGTTCTTGATCTGGAATGGGATAGAATAGAATAGATACATACATAGACAGCAATATAATGAATGTAGTTAATTACATACTTGAGACACCTTTACCTTACGAAACTTTCTAAAGAAATAAACTTCATTTTGGGGAAAAAAAAGTATCTTTGGATTAGATTAGATTAGTTACTCTATATATACCGCATATTATACTAAAGTCTATATATATAGAAAAAGGTAAATGATAACTATGCTATGATTCTATGCTGCGCAATACTTACTCATCAATAGGGAGAGTAGCTACGGCATTATCTTCACTTTACGCTTGGATAAAAAAAACACCGAGATATGT
This sequence comes from Rasamsonia emersonii CBS 393.64, assembly GCF_000968595.1. Lineage (NCBI taxonomy): Eukaryota > Fungi > Ascomycota > Eurotiomycetes > Eurotiales > Trichocomaceae > Rasamsonia > Rasamsonia emersonii. The sequence continues at coordinate 24,492 of NW_013563221.1, forward strand.
TTAGTTATATGGTTTTTGTCCTGGCTCACGCGCCAGCAACGAGGAAACTGAGCAGACTTCCTGTCGTCAAGCCGGCCACGAGCATCATGCTCATAAAGCCTCCGGCAGCTTCCCTCTCGTCCACAGTGACATACCGTCCCGCGCCCATCATGCAGCTGCTGCTCAGGAATCCGTTCGTGAGGCCGAACCCTAGCTGGACCACGAACAGATAGAAGAAGTCGCTGTTGCCGATACCGACGGGGCCTCGGCCGCGGATGTTGCACAGCAGGTACAGAGGGATGAACACCAGGCGCAGGACGGCGAGGGCGAACAGCGCTCGCGGATACCGCGTCAGGTCCGCGAGCTGAGGCACCAGCACGGACAATCGGCCCAACAGGTCGCCCATGTTCCAGAACAGGAATGCCAGAGGGATGAAAATGGCTGGTTCAAAGAGCCGCGAGCGGCTGGACGGGTCCTGCACGGACTCGATCTCCGCCGTGAAGACGGGGAAGACCATCGTGACGGTGAAGCAGAGGTAGACGGCGAGAGCCAGCCACTGTACCTTCTTGAACAGACTCCATAGTCCAAACGTCTTGCGGGTTGTAGCGGTCTCCTCGTGGTCGGCGACGCCATCGTCCAATGCTTTGGCCCACGAGCCGGATGTGCGCTTCGCAAGGTGAAGAAAAGCTCCCAAGGCCAAAGCAGAGATAACCGTGGCCGTCATAAAATAGGCAAAAGCCGACTTGGACGACTCCTTCAGCTGTGCCAGACTGCTACCCGTGTCTCCCCTCTCCGGAACCGCGAGAACGGACAGGATCTGCACGATGCACGGGAGGACGCCGGCGACGCCCTGGCCGGCCATGATCCCTTGTGTGTATTCCGGTCTTCCGAACCCCGAGACGTACGCAAAGACGCCGTTCTGATTCATGCCCGTCGCTAGACTGGCTCCGAAGACCATGGTCATCACGAAGAGGAAGTACATTCCAACGGAGAGATCCTTATACCACACGGTTGACAGTGTCAGAAGGAAGAACACGACGATGAGGAGTACAAGAGATGCCGCGATCCGTTTCGGATAGGAGGCATTCTTCTGCATCTTTGCGAGAACCAACACACAACCGAGGTTCGTCACTGTCGAGACTGACAGAATGAATGGCTGGTAATGCTTCACGGCCCATTCGCTCGAGTGGAAGCGACGGCGGAAGTACGGTGCTGCAGCGAGGAACATGTTCCTGGAAAGCAAGAGATTAGTACTTCATCTTAGACAACGAACAAGCAGCCGATTATCTGCCATCTGACATGTCAATCACTCCAATGTGATTGATTAATTGAGCGATTGACTCGAGTTATCTGCAAGTCGACTGACTGAAATGGGTGAGAACGTGACATTCGAACATACCAAGCCCACAACATCGCTACACCCAATAGCACAAAGACAGAGTATGTCATCCATGAAAATGGAGTTTTCGGCCGCTCGTCCCCCTCCGCTGTCATCCGCGCACCCTCGCGTCTGCCAATGTTCGACTCGTCATTGCGGAGCGGCTCGTAGGAAGCACGAGGAGCAACTAGCTTCCGGATGCGGTCCATTGTCTCGTCTCACACTCTCTGTTGTTCTTTTCTTTTCTTGCCTTTTGGCAAGCCGGGAGGAAATAGCTTGGGAGTGCTGGAGGAGGCTCTGTCAGAGCATCCCCGCCGGTTGAACAGGGGGCAAGAAATAAACCGATAGCCTGGTTGGTGCTCGACGTAATAGTTGATGCTCCTCCACGTGATAAGCAAGTTCCGCTGTAAGCAGTCACATGGAAAACAATGCCAAGACCACCCGCCTGCCTATCACAACAGTGCTGTTGTTCACAGTACCTATCATACTTCCCCAACACAATTGTAAAAGCCATTTGCATGGAGAAGTTTAGCTTAGATGAAAAATGAGAGAGAAGAGTGGAAGTTTCGTATCTATATGCATACAATTCCCTAGCATGGCAAGTCGTCTATGCAATGTCTAGACAAAGTCCAAGGACGTCTATCATACATACAATGGAAAAAAAAAAGGAGCTGTATAAAACACAAAAATCCCAGATAATGCAGCGGACAATTCTATTCCCGCTGCAATGCAAAAAGGAAGGTGTGCTTTTTTAGACGAAACTGAAGGAGATAGCCACCATCTGTCAGATGATTTAGCCCAAGGTTTCCAGCTTCATACGAAGAGAGAAAAATAATTACAGAAAAATTCAGATGCCGAAGAATTCGCATAGAAAGGCAATAGTGGGAGAGGAAAATGGTGAACGGGTATGAGGAGTTGGGAGGTGAGGGACAGCTTATGCCTGGAAAGCAGGTTGAAGCTGCTGAAATCAGAACCAGTGAAAGATGAATAAGAGCTGGACCACCACAGGAGCGGGTGGATGCTCATCCGTTGGCTCTTGGTAGATTTTTAACAAGGTCTGGTATCTCAGCCCTGTTTATGGGCTTTGAATTCGCTCTGATCCTTCACTTCCTCCTCCTCTTCTGCATCCACTTCATGTTCCTCCTGGTGAAGCTGCTCCAGCTGCTCTTCATAAGTAGGAGGACCTTTTTGAGCAACAAGCGGATGTTGCGGCATGTCACCACCACTCATCTGCCACTCCATAAGCTTCGTAAACGCTCCGTCAGGCCGGGAACTGAGTTCCTGGTATGAGCCCTGCTCTGCAACTCGTCCATCAGGGCCCAGAACGATGATGGTGTCGGAGCGCTTGATAGTGGAGAGTCGGTGAGCGATGCTGATGGTAGTGTTGTTGCCACGGAGCAAGGCCGCCAGAGCGCTGTTCACCAGAGTCTCGGATTCGGCGTCGAGGGCAGAGGTTGCTTCGTCGAGGATCAGAATATCAGGGTCTTTGATCAGAGCTCTAGCAATGGCGATGCGTTGTTTCTGTCCACCAGATAGTTGTGCGCCACGGGGCCCAACATGAGTGTCCAGGCCGTCCGGCTTGAATTAATGTCAATGGCATTGTCCCATTCCGATGCGAGGAAGTGTACTTACGAAGTCACTGATGAACTGGCAGTTCGCCTTCCGCGCTGCTGCGACAATCTCGGCTCTGGTCGCTTCCGGCTTGCCATATGCGATATTCTCCGCGATCGTACCCGAAAACAGGACAGGCTCTTGGGAAACGATCCCGATCTTCCGTCGTAACGACTTGGCATTCATTCCACTGATGTCCTTGCCATCGATCAGGATGCGTCCCTCAGTAGGGTTGTAGAATCGCAGAAGGAGGGACGCAATCGTCGATTTGCCTCCTCCAGAAGGACCCACGATAGCCACATTGGAGCCCTGGGGAATCTCGAAATTCAAATCCTTGAAGATCGTCACAGCAGGCCGAGTCGGGTAGCTGAAACTGACGTTCTCGAACCGGATTGGACCGCGTGCAGAGGTGACCTTTTCACCTTTAGTGGGAGAGATTGTCGGTAGCCTGTCCTGCAGTTCAAACAAGCGACTGGCTGCACCAACGCCTTTCATCAACTCTGAGTAGAAATTGGACAAGCCAAATAAGCTAGACCCAGCATATGCAGTATACATAAGGAAAGACGTCAGTTCACCGAGCGTGATGGCGCCCGACTGTACTAAGCCTCCTCCCACATAGAGGAGACTCAGAATCGTCATGTTGCCCATGAGACCTGTCTAGAAGGGCATTAGAACGCCTCCACGTTCAGATACAGAGACTACTTCGCGTCACCTACCGAGCTGAAGAAAGTTGCGCTAATGATTGAGTCTTTCTTGCCCAATTCAAAAATCTTCCGGACTTGAGAGTTGTAACGGTGGACCTCCTGAACCTCTCCTGCAAAGGACTGGCTAGTTTTCACGTTCCCAAGACGTTCCTCGGCAATCTTGGTCAACGTGCCCAGATTTTTCTGGATCTTACGACTCAAGTTGCGGATCGCTCGGCCGTAGAAGAAAGCTGCCAGTCCGATGGGGGGAAGGAGGATAGCCAGGACGCTAGAAAGCTTCAGGCTCACATACGCCATCGCTGCGAAGCCAGCAGCACCACTGACAAACGCTCTCAGACCGTCAGAGAGATTTTGAGTGATGCTCTTGCCCACGATAAGGGTATCCGAGCTGAGCCGCGAGATCAAGTCACCCACGCGATTGGCGTCAAAGAACTCTGCGTCTTGGACAAAGGTTCGCCGGAACAGCTTGGAACGCTGCCGCGCGACGACCCTCTCGCCCACAATACGGAGAATGATGATTCTTCCGTAGTTTGCGGCGGCTCCAAGGACGAGAATGCCAGCCAAAGCGCCGTAGAACATGGGAACACTAAGTCCAAACAATTCATTGGTTCCTTCAGCGTTGCTCTTGGTCACAATGTCCATGATCTTTCCAATCGAGAAGGGGATCGACATCGTGATGCCGGAGGAGATCAGGAGACAGAGGAACGCAGCGGCGAGCCATTTCGCTTCCGGACGAGCAATTTGCAGCAGCCTCCATATCTCCTGCAGACCCGGCTTTTTCCCGCCGCCCTTGGTGTCGCGTCCCAACTTCGCGCTCAGATTTATCTGCGCTGCTTGGGCAGCTCTCTCTGACAGCTGGAACCCTTGCTGTGAATCCACCTCTTGGTCTCGGACAACTTTCGAATCGACTTGCTTCACGGCTTCCGTCGTCTGTGGCTTCACATCATGCACCCTCCGGGTCGCAGACAGCAATCGGATTTGCTCTGTCACAGCGGAATGCGGAGAGGAGCGGCATGGCGTCGGAGGGAAGGTTCGTAAGGGCGAACGGAAACGAGGTATACCCGAGATCACCGTCGGACTGACCGGGTGCTGAGCCTTCGAGTTTTGGGTGGTGAGGTGGCGCTGCCCGTAGGTTCTGGAGCACAGGCTGCCGACAGCGTCTCCCCCGAACTGGCTCTGGCTGAGATATCGAGGTCCAGCCCTTGGGGTCCAGACAGCCAGCAGCTTGGAGCTGCGCATGGCTGACAGCGGTGGGCAGACTCCGGAGGCCTTTTTCAAACCGATGTCGCGGGAACCAACGGTGCCATATCACGCAAGATCAAGCGTCCGACTCGCAATTGCCACGACATGCGGCGGTCGCCAGCGAGCCCATGAACAGAGGAAGCAGTCGCGCAGAACGAGCGCAGCGTGACGGCGTGCTGTACCGATGTCCTCCAGCGGCAAGCAGGGCCGTCCGGACTTGCCCGACCAATGCGGACGGCGGACGCGGGCACCAAGCAGAGGATTCTGCCGGCGCTCACCGCCTGCGCGATGAAGTCCGTGGAAGCCCATCGAGGATCTCGAGGGTTCTAGCTACTTGCCCACGCCTGGAAAGGGGCGATTATAGAAATAAGTGTCTGACGGTCCCAGCCCTCACCGTAGCTGCTCTGCCTTCTGCCCAAGGCGCTCGCTAGAATCTTCCGCTCCGCCCAGCTCATACCTAGAACTCTAAGCACCCCCCTTCTCTACCCCGCCCTCCTCGCCCCTCCTTAGCTTCGCTTCTGTGTGTACGAGGCAGCGTCGCCCACCACGCCGCCGAGATGGTGCTTGACTACAGCAAGTGGGATGCCCTAGAGCTGTCCGACGACTCGGACATCGAGGTGCATCCCAATGTCGACAAACGATCTTTTATCCGGGCGAAGCAAAACCAGATCCACCAACAGCGTTGGCAACGCCGCCACGAGATCCAGACCCTGAAGTACGAGCGCATCATCAACGATGGCCTGCTGGAGCGCATTGACAGGCTCCTGGACGCCCTCCGTCAGCATGAGGACTCGAACCGGGATCCTGACGAGCTGGTTTTCCAGTGCCTGATCGAGTCGGCCGGTGACCCCAGCCAGGACCAGCCGCCGCCACCGCCAGAGGGCGTCCACACGCAGGAGAAAGAGCAGCCCAAGTACTCGCAGATGATGAGCTCCCTGGTGGACCAGGTGAAGAAGGAAATCGAGGAGTCGAACGCTGAAAACCGATACCAGGCATACATCACGGGAGTGCAGGGACACAAGAACAAAGTGATGGGCCTCCAGCAAGAATTGCTGGAGAAGTTGGCGCAACTGGAGAAGGAAGAATCCAGCAAGATCACCAGCGACGACATACACACCGGTTTCGATAGCTCCTTTATAACCAAGGACAAGCCCAAGAAAGATGATAAGGGAAAGGCACCGGCCAAGAAGACTGAGACGGTTGAGCTGCTCAATCCCAATTTCAACAAGAAGGACGAAGGTGCGGAGGCCGATGCAGAGGATGGAGATGAGGAGGATATCAAGCCGAGCGAGTTGGCGAAAGAATTCGCCAAGATCAAGTTGGGAGACTACCGGGCGTGTCTCCAGTTCATCTCTGAGCACCCGGAGATTGTCGCGGAGCGAGAGACGGATGGTCTCCTGGTTGAAGCATTCAACAGTCAGATGGAAGGCAAATCAGAATATGCCCGTCAGTGTGTGCACCAGGGTCTGCTATTGCAGTACTGCCGGTCCCTGGGTCGGGATGGAATTAACCTCTTCTTCAAACGGTACGTACTCCAAGTTCACCTTTCTGTAGCTATACATCGAGGTAGACATTAGGCTAACTTGCATCACAGGATCACGACAAAGGACCACCAGGCCGCGACTCTTTTCAGGAACGACGTCAACGAGACGTATAACAAGATCAAGACTCGCGCCGCAGAACTGTCCAAGAACAACTCGCCGGGCAACGACCCTGCCGGCGTGGAGCAGATCCAGCTGCATGCCGTGGACCCCAACACCAAGATCAACATCACGATTCCTCCCGCAGAGAGCACAAACCCGGAGGAGATTGAAGCGCGCAAGATCTTCGATTCATTCCCTGCGAACCTGCGGAAGGCCCTTGAGTCGCAATCCCTCGACGAAGTGAACAAGGTTCTCGGCAAGATGCCCGTCAAAGAAGCCGAAGAGGTCGTCGAGAAGCTGAGCCAAGGCGGCATGCTCAGTCTCGAAGAAGGCATCGTGGACGCCACCACGGAAGAGGGCAAGAAGAAGCTCGAGGAGATTGAGGCGGAAGGGAAGAAGGCAAAGGAGGAAGAAGTAGTTGAAGAGATTGGCGAACCAGCTGATTGAAAAAGTTGAAAATTCTTGATTATTTTTTGTTTTCTTCTTTCACTTTTTCACCCCTATGACAACGCATGAAAATGCATGTCACCTTCATTCAGATGTAGGATAGGAGTTCCTAATCCCGTCAACCCTCGCATCATCACCTGCCACCTTCCTCACTTCACCTCTGACATTCCATACTCATAAATTAAAAAAACCTTACTACTGATCTTTTGATCTCAACTCTCCTCTCTCCGCGTCCTCAAATTTAGTTCACTTTTGATCTCTTTGTGACATTTTCCCAGTAAAGTATCTTCTATACGTATTCTATAATTCAGAAAAAAGAAAAACTAGTAACAAAAAAGAGAGTATGAAATGAATTCCCTGCATTACCTGCCTACTTATGAACCAGATAAAAAGAAAAAAAACACCGTGAAAGGGAAGTTTGCAAGACAGACCAGACAAATGAGAAACGAGGGGGAAAAAAATCACTATAACACAATGTGAGGTAATCGTGAGGATAAGGAGATAAAAAGGGCCCCAAGTCCAAGGCTCTAAAACCCCCAATCCACCACCTTGACGAGCTTCATGAACTGAGAACGTATCACCTCTAATGAAATGTGACAGTAAAGGTTGGAGCACTAAGAAATTTCCCAGCATAGGTAAAAGGGTCGTTAATTGAGGTTGATCCACCAAGGGCCATCCAGCAAATCCCTTTTTCCATAACATACTCATTTCTGCAACAATATGTATTGCCAGGTCGAATTTCATGGTTCCAACGACCACTGGTCAAATCTGGTTCACTATTCGTTCGCTTCGACTCGTTATTTTCGACGCTCCGGTTCAAAAACTCAGACACCGCTAGCACCCGGTGCATTTGGATCCTTTTTGAGATCAAGCAGCAATTCGCGGAAGCGCTCCTTGCCCGAGCCGCTAGCACCTCCCTTTACGCCTTTCCCGGAAACATCCACCAGCTTGGCAATACGCTCCCAGGCAGTGCCGCCGACGGCAGTGTCTTCACGGTTAGCAAGGAATTGTTCGGCCTCGGCGCGGGTCTGCGCGCGACCCTTGTCTGCCCGGTTGCCGTAGGAAACGTAGAAATCGTCGATGTCCTCCCGAGCCTTCTTTATCGTGGCAGCTCTCTTAGCAGCGGAGGCCTCGGCACGACGGGCAATGTCTGCATCCCTTCTCGCCCGCCATTCCCTGTAACCCAAGAGACCAGATGTCAGTTTGTAACATTTCCGAAATGGAGAATCATTATCCGGCTTCATTTCAAAAGCAATAGGCAAGAACGTCCTCCACTTACCGGATTGGCTCTGGCTCTTCCTCCTCAGGTTCTGCGTAGTTCGTGTAGCCTGTAGAAGTAAAAGGGGCACCCGTTCCGGTGATAGTTCCTCCTGGCGCAACTTGCTGTTCGAAAGGGGCCCTAATTAGCATGCTGCCTAGATCTTGAAAAAAGTTATGGCAATGAAATGCGTGTCTAGCTGCATACCTCATTTTGAGTGTCGATTGCCGGAAAAGATGATTCGAAGCCAGAGATCTCTTCAGAGGCAGCAGTTGTTTGCACATTGTCTCCACCTCCCAGCAGGTCGTCATTGGTATCCTCTACCGCGGCAGACGTGGCAGCATGATCGTTGGGGGTAGCAAACTGGTCCGCGTCATCTCCGAGAAGTGCACGCTCACGAGCTAGGAAGTCCTCTCCATCCGCAGCGCCGTTGGTCTCGACAACTTCGGTCTGACCTGGAAAGCCTGTTAGAACTTAGGAGACATGTTAGCTGCGGTCGGGGAACCAACCAGCGTTGAATTCTTCTAGGGAAGGGAATCGATCGGCCATTTTAAAGGCAATTTATCCGTGTGCAATGAACGGAAGAATCAGAGATAGATAAGAGTACGGGAAAAGGTAGAATGAAATTCAAGGAAGCAGAGAGATGAGGGCGTTTGGTTGGTCTTCTGGCCAGCAAGACGCTGATGGGCGGCGGACAGTTAACAGATTCTGCCGCCTCGGGCGGTGAGCAGCAGTCGCGGAGCTTGGTCTGGTGATGCTGTTGCAAGGTGAAGCTTCAATCAACAATAATAACAACAGTGCGCGTGGCCAATAGCAGGAACTTGTTACAGGCACAGGAAGTCCGCTGGTCGCTGGTTAAGATATTGGCTGCTTTTACTTTTTCCTTCACTGTGTCTTGCAGAGCGTGGTTGCTGTACCTGTCGTCACTCCGGATTCGGCTTGGATACTTTCTTGCGCACTCCCACGTAATCCGCGCTGAGACTTATCGTGGATGAGTCTCCTTCGATCAATCTTTCTCCCGTTTTATCTCTATTGGTAAATTGCGTTTAAATACTACTTTTGGCTTCGATGAACCATGGCGTACACCGATGATGCCGTCAAGGCAAAGCTATCGGCTCTCAACGAGACTCAGGAAGGAATCGTAACCGTCGCGCAATGGGTTATGTTTCATAGGTAAAAATTATCAAGCTACCTTCTACCCACGATGGACCAATGCTGACCCTGATAATTGTAATTACAGACGCCATGCGGAGCGAACTGCGCAGCTTTGGCTGCAGAAATTACGAGAGTCGCCAGCGAACAAAAGGCTCAATCTGATATACCTGGCAAATGGTATGTCCTCGTTCGGATAAAGAAGGTTCACAGGCTGATTGGGTACGCAGAGGTTGCGCAGCAGTCTAAAGCGAGGCGCAAGGAAGACTTTTTGAATGCATTCTCTCCGGTATGGATGGAAGCTTTAATGAAATGGATTGAGCTTGGCTGACTCTGGAACAGATTATCGCCGAAGCCATGGCCATCGCTTATAAAGGAGCCTCAAATGAGATCCAGCAAAAACTTCGACGTGTGGTGGAGGTTTGGAGACAGCGTTCCATCTTTGAACAGCCCATTCAGGAAGCTGTCGAAGCTCGGGTCGAGGGTAGGTACCGAGCTTAGTTTGCTTCGCAACATGGTCGCTAAGAGGTAAATAGAATTGGACAGATCCCGTTCTTCGGGTAAAAAGCCACTGCTCGGAGGTTCCCTCTTCTCTAGCTCTTCTGGATCTGTACCGCCAGAGCTTCAACCTCTCGTACCGCTTCAGGTCGCTCTTTCTAAGGCCGCAGTATCTTCCAGCGCCTCAGTTAGCGCTGCGAATGCAGAATACGAGAAGATGAATGATCCTAACACACCTGTTCCGATGCCGCCGGTCCATGCTGCACGCCTGAGTCAGCTCTTGAAATCACTAGCAAATGCCGAAAGTTCGGTGTCTGAGATCATCAAATCGCGTCAAGCTCTCATTGACGGTCTGGAGAAACTGCTCGATACCAATCGTTCGGCACTTGAAAAAGAAAAATCTCTAGTTTCTCAGCTTTCCGAGAGGAAAGCCGAGACGGAGACGAAAAAACGTGACGTTGAGGACGCAATCATGCGAGGCCTTTCTGCAGAGAATGCACCCGGAACTCACAATGGAGAATCAGGAGTCCAAGACGCACCCCGTCCGGAGATTGAGGGTCTGACGCCGCCCCCGGTGGAATCGCTGACCCCCGTTGGGTCTCCAGTCCAGTCATCAGCACCCGCGGATGGAGCCCAGGAACCATCAAGGCAGTCGTTTTCGTTGCCGCCGGCACAACAGGCTGGTGGAGTTGTTCCTGGCACAGATCCTTCTAGCTTCACTTTGCCTCACAATCCACCGCATGACGACAGTTCCGCCAACGGTGTTAGTTCGAAGAAACGCAAGGTCGCCCATAGCGAGGAGGACTACGCGCAGTTTGCGGGCGGCGACTTAGATGCGGACGTGGCAGAACTGTTGAAGCAGGAAAGCCAACCGTAGGATGCTTTCCCCCAATCAATGAATGTTCATGGTCTTCCACCCATCTACCTAAGATACCTGCTTGCTACCTTCTTTGACGTATGCATCAAGCCGTGTTACGTTGTTTGATGTTGTATCACTATCATTGTTTTTTGACTTCAAGCTGGTTGGGATTTCGTGGTTACTTCATTCAAAAATGTATGGTAATGTTAGCAGGCTTCGGATGTTTTTGCTCCTACCTAACCTACCTAGGTAACTTAGGACTGATCGTCATGTCAATATCAACGTCAATGTCAATGATTACTGGTTTTATCCTCTCTCTCTCTCTTCACCCTTTTCTAGTCTTCCCCTTGGTGAAGTTGACTCCTGAACGCTATGTGAAATGGAATCACCACCGATACGGGTAAGAGCAAACTAAGGTGTATTATATCTATAGGAAGAGTCTGACGGAGTGGATCATCATCTCCTCATCGTATGTACATACATACTCCGTACATACAGCCCAGAACATTACTGATAATTTAAGTAAAAAATGAAAATTGCGTGGAAACCAAGTTAATTCTTCTTCATTCATGAATAATGTCCCGAAGAAATGAAACCACGATGTCTTAAAAAAAAAAAGAAAAAGAAGAAGAAGAAGAAGAAGAAAAGAAAACCGAGGCGGAAAAAGAAACCTCCATTAGACACTAGATACTGTACACAGTTACGTTCGTTCGTGCGAGCCATCCAAGCAGCTCGCTTTCTCAGCTCTCAGCCAACCAAGTCATATATATCAGGATCGTTCCAGACATCCCGTGAGAACCGGTTTATTACTGAGGAGGACGGTTTCCGCTTCCAGTGATGACGATGGACGAATTTCTCAGAGTTTGACCCAACATCAACGATAGACCTTCTCGCAATTGGTGGTGACTGTTGCCCGGCTTGAGGCGGAGGTGGAGGTGGAGGCTCAGGCGGTGGAGTCGACGCGGAGGAGCTGTGGCGTTTGGGTTTGATGAGGAGGATAATGAACAGCCCAACTACTAGCAGAAAGAGCAGGAGCAAGATCTTGCGCTTTGTTGTCCGTCGTTGGTAGTTCGTCGCCTGTATCAAAAACAGTTCAGCAGATGTATCAAGCACAAAATCGCGGTTGCGCATCTGGTACACACCACTTTGAGTTCCTTATCCGCAGCTTTCACCTCGGTTGCCATCCTCTCGACATTGTAATCTATCCTGTCCAGCATCGTACCCTGGTCGATGATCATCGTCTGCAACTCGCGGAATATATCTGATAACTCAATAATGCCCTTTGCGATATCGTTGATCTCCCGCTCTCTCTGCAGGATCGCCGCATCGTTGGCACCAACCATTTTCTGCGAGGTCTGTTGGAGGGTGGTCTGCGAGAACGATTTATCGGCGTCCGACTCCATGAGCGACGGATCTGAGTAGGGGTTCAGCACTGGTGTTGTGGACCGGTCGAACGGCGAGGCCATTCCTTCCAGCTCCCGTAGCTCTATATAGTTGTTAATTAATTGTCCCTTTCTCGGAATATGTCGAGAAAAAAAAAGGTGATCTCTCTTACTTTTCAAGTAGGTGCTTTGCTTCTTTCGAAACCGCGCGCTCGCCTCTTGAACTCTCGAGGCAAGAGAGATCTGAATGTTCTTCGCCATAGTCTCTTCACCTTTGCTCACCCCTCCCTGCTGCTTTGCTTCCCGCACCATCATCTCGATTTTCTGGATGGAGTCCTGGCAAGAGTGAAATCCACGGGTGATCTCGTGTGTCAGCTGATCAATGAGGCTCTCCTCCTCCTTTCGGGCCGCCTCATCTCCAAACCCTGGCAGGAGATGCTTCTGGTGAAGTTTGTCTAGCCGAGCCGACTTCTGCGCAATGTCCGCTAGCGTCTCCGTGACCTCTTCCTGCACGTCTACCCAGCGGGGAGGCAGCATGTCCATTTCGATGACGGCGTCGCCATCATCTTCCAGACCCTCAGCTCCCGCGATCAACCCACGTCTCTCCTCAGACAACGACGGTGAATCGGAGAAGCCATGAGAAGGTCCGAAGTGACGTGGCTTCTTCGTCGGATGGTGAGCGAACGATTGGCGATAAGAGATGTAGCTGCAATGACACTGTCAGTCCTGGGCCAAGCGACATGACACACACAGTGGAGAGCTATACAGATTTGTCCGATCCCGCCACATCCTGGTGGCAGAGCACTCTGAGCTGTGGCTAACGTTCCTTGTCCGTAATCACCTTATCATCCTTGTGAGGTGTTACTGGGATTCCGCACTGGTCGCTGGATCGCTGTCTATTCGCTGCGACGGTCTAACTTGTAGACAGAAAGAATAATACCGGAGGGAGGGGAATAATCAGAATCAGGATTATCTCAACGCAGACTCAGAGGCAGGGAATAAACAACCAGCATAATATGATTCTCGTCCGCGTGCCGAGTCTCAGCCTCCCAGTTCTCCAACGTCGCCGCGGAGGCATGTCATTCCGATTCTGGCTTAGCGGCGGCAGCTCTCCGGGTCCTGTCCATCCACGGATCTGCCAGGGCCAGGCACGTACTATATTTAATATTGTTGACATGCTGTTATTAATGAATTATGGATCTTATTATGAATATGAATCGGTGGAGGTAAGATAGAGTAGTGGTGATGTTCCATCCATGTCGTTCTATAATGGCCTCGCTTCTACTGGCGTATTGCCGTATATCGGTACTCATGCTGGCATCATCATCGCAGCTGCTCTGATGCTCTCCTTGCGAAAGTACATGGGTGAAGAGGGGAAAAAAGAGGCTTTATCAATCCATTGTCAAGTTTATTTCTAGTCATCATAGCCATAAGTTCGGGGCTATTGATCGTCTATTGGCGGCCCACAGGTCTGAAATCAATAGCCCTGGAGGATAGATGAGCTCTGCTTTCTTACAACTCTTTTCTTGTACTCTATTTAAGCTCAACATTATCCAATACGGAGACTGTGGTATTGATGGAAATCTTGAGGCGATGCTAGTATATGCACGTAGTCGTACTCTACTGTATGGCATCCAGAGTCCAGATCGCGCCAAGACTCCAGCCTGAGGATGCAAGGCTTGATTTCCCAGTCTTCACGGAGCCAGTGGCAACACCGTCGAGGTCGACAGATCTGCAGCGGCCAGACAGGGCGGGGCTGCAGGAGGCGAGAGGCTGACTTTCAGGCTGAGCGCTGAGCGGCGGTCGGCGCTGGTCACGTTTTTTGCACACAACGGTTTAGGCTTCAGCTCTCCGTCCCCAAGTCCGTCTCCAGTCCCATTCCCCCTAAAGCCAAAACCCTCGTTTCCTCCACTCGCATCCTATCATCCCCGACTGCTGTCTTCCATTCCGCACCCTTATTCATTCGTGATTTACCTCGTCTTTCTTTCCACACGTCGACATCATGGTACGCATTGCATTCCATTCTCCTCAAGTCCCTGTGCCGCTGCTTCTCCCCGCTCTTGCGGGGCTGCCCAAGACCCTCGATTTACGAATGCACTGCTAACGTCGCAACCACTTCCTCCAGGCCGACTCTTTGACTGAGGAACAGGTTTCCGAGTACAAGGAAGCGTTCTCGCTCTTTGTAAGTCCTCTGCCTCTGGTCGCGGTTGTGTTTGCGACTTCATTGAGTGTACACGAGCTTACTGTATTGTTGTTGCCTTCTCACAGGACAAGGATGGCGATGGTTAGTTGCTCGCTCCAGACCTTACGACAGCGCTTTGCGTCCATCTAGCTATACCCGGATAACAATACTGATGGTTTGGATCAGGCCAAATTACGACCAAGGAACTGGGCACCGTCATGCGGTCCCTCGGTCAGAACCCGTCCGAGTCCGAGTTGCAGGACATGATCAACGAGGTGGATGCCGATAACAACGGCACCATCGACTTTCCCGGTATGGAGACTGCCAGCAATGATATCGTCCGTGATTCGTGTTCGAGGATGCCAAACGCTGACTATCGTAGAATTCCTGACCATGATGGCTCGCAAGATGAAGGACACCGACTCCGAGGAGGAGATCCGCGAGGCTTTCAAGGTGTTCGATCGCGACAACAACGGCTTCATCTCCGCGGCGGAGTTGCGCCATGTCATGACCTCCATCGGCGAGAAGCTGACCGACGATGAAGTTGATGAAATGATCCGTGAAGCCGACCAGGATGGCGATGGCAGAATTGACTGTGAGTTCATGCACAGAAGGACTCCCTACAACGGTCGAAAGACTAACGGAGCTCGCTCAGACAATGAGTTTGTCCAGCTCATGATGCAGAAATAAGCTGGCCGCTTTTCTTTCCACCCTGCGTGCGGAGGGCAGCGGCTAGAGCTCGATTTGCGATTATCCCTTTGACTATCGAACGTTTCTTGCGGGTTGTTTCTCTTACTAGGGCTGTGATTTTGATGAGCGTCACGATCATTCAGGACTGATTTTTAGGCCGCTGGTCGTCTCTTTGGATCTGTCCTTGGTCTTGAGGCGAGGAAGCAGAGTGAAACCGCGGTAGTCGGCACAGAGCAGATGGGAATATTTGGATGCGATAGCTTACGAAAGACTTGATCCGTGGATTTTTGCTTGCTTTGCTTTCTTTGCTGAAGGACCCATTCGATCTCTATCCCGTTTCCAAGTGTTTACCTGGTCTAAGACTGTCCTCAATTCCACCCAGCCCCCCTACCTCAACCCCTCTGCTCACCCTACCTTTCCCTATCCCCACCCCATCTTATGTATGTTGCCCGTAGCAGATTCCGTTGCTATGACTGTTATTGGCGAACAAGTAAGTATGAACTACTTATTTTGGAATTGCAAATTTTTATCTATTGATTTTCGAAGAGTCATTCCTGGCTATATCTGGTTATCGGTTGAAGCGGAAAATCTCCATATACTGTCTGGCTAGATCGACGCCGGCATCTGGGTCGTCGTCCTGTTCATTCCAGCCCCATCCCCAACTCCTTCCTAATGCGGCGGCTTCATTCTTCTTCTGCCGTCGCTTGGCCTCTAGCTCGCGCCATCCGCTCTGCCGCCGTTGGTGCAGTTTCGCTTTGAGTTCCCTCCCCACGTCCGGGACCAGAATCGCCTCTTGGACGCCCTTGTCCGTAACTCCGAATCGGGACCAGAATTCGCGAATGAGCTCTGCGGTCTGGGCGTATTCCGCATCGATGTCAGAGTCTTCAGGGATGAAGGAGAGATCGACAGCGGAGTCGGCATAATCGCCACTCCCGTCTCCGTCCGTGGGGAGGGGTGATAGGAGGGGTGACGATGCTATCGACGGTCCCCTCCATTCGATCTCTACGACGGTGCCTCGTGCCCGTGCCATCGGCTGCGTCTGTCGCACCTCGCCGATGCGGACTCGGAAGTCGCCCACGTCGTAGGTTGTCCCACCAGCTGTGACGGTATGCCGGTGGCACCACAGGGGCTCACAGGCGCGCACGAAATGCTGGAAGAGAGTGCTGCAGGAAGGAAGAGGGATCGTGCTCATGATCATGCCGGATTGCGTGGATGGTTTCCGCGGAGGCTGCTGGGCCAGCCCCGGAGCATTCGTGTCAGGCTGATCCGTGGACTCGGACGCGTAGATGAACCCATGGTTAGGATAGTGAGAGAGGGAGAGGAATTGCATATAACGTGGCTGAGGCGGCGGGTTTGGTGCATGGGCAGATGCAGGAAGACATGAAGATGTATCCCGCATCAACTTGTGTTCGAGAGCCCAGCGGCCCACGGGCACTGCTTCGTCACCGTAAGACGAGCGAAGGCGCTCTGACAATGTTGCCAACGCATTAGGAGCGTTGGGAGTGGATGGGATGAAGAAGACCCTAAAGACAGTTAGTCTTGATATCACTTCGACAAGGCGTGTCTTACCCTGTAATCGGCATTTCTGCGAGTACATGTATGTATATATACCTCCCTCTCCCGCAAAAAAAGAAAAAGGTATTGCAGACTAGGAATTCACGCTGTTATAGCAACGGAAAGATATAGAAATCCAACAGGAGGATAGTCCACAGAGCCAACACCTTTGAACAATCAGCTGCAGTGACAGATATAGTCCCAGACACACAATAAAATTATAGAATACAGTAGCAAGAAGGTATAAGTGGCAATACAGTGATCCTCAGTAATCTATAAGGGTCGTCTCATCACATAAATAAAATCGAAAATTCTGTCAAAAAAAGCCAGGCTGTTGCCAGGCACAAGACAACACAACCAACTCTATCAATATTTCCTGAAACAGATATATTAGATATAATGAAATAACTATATAGACTAGAAGTTCCACGCTTGGTTAGGCTGTGTTGGTCATGAAGATGCAATAGTCGGAGCTTCCAACAGACAAGCAGCTAAGATGCGACGTTGGCAGCGGCCGCCTGCCAAGAATCCAGACCCATGGCTCGAACAGCAGAGCAACGGAGAGAACTTTGCAGCGACCCAACCGCCCCCATCCTGACCGTCTAAGTCAACACCTAATCCAAAAATATCCCATCTCCGTTGGTCCCGGCCTCGCGATGACAGGGGGAGGGAGTCTTGGGAGGGACGAGCATTGCCCGAAGGAGCAGTCCCGCGGCGGAGTCGCTGCTCTGCTGCCAGCTCTGCTTGGCCGTCAACCGCCATAGTCCCGCCCCGAAGAGGAACCAACACGCCCTGCTCTCCCTCGAGTCCCTCCGCACGGGCGCTTAACATGGGGTAGATGGCAATGTGCCAGTGCCATTCGGCAACAGGCTGTGGGTATGCCAGCCCACACTCATTGGGCACTGCGCCTGCATGAGAATGTCTTGGCCGATCGTATCGCTAGCAAGGGAGCGACTTGACAGTGTCCGCGAGTCCGCGACACACCTGGTTTCTGCAATCGTACAGGAATACCGTATCCAAGGATAGCTCGTGCCTCTCTCTCAGCTATCTGACTGTGAAATCCTTTTTTCAAGTCGTTCTCGTTTATCCTAGCGACTGTCTACAAGCACAGTTCTTTCTTGGCCCGTCGCTCCTTTCCCTGTGGTAAGGTGTCAACTGTCTTTGTCACGACCTCCATTTTTTGTACAGTACATACAAACAGAGCGCCCGTTGCGTTCTGCCTCAACCCTTTCAAGCAACTCGACCGGCATGCCGCATTGAATCCGTCGTGCCTGTTTTTCGTTGTTTCTTCCCTATTCCAACGCTCTCTAAGATACCTGCAGTCAATTGTCGCCGGTGTCACATGAGGAGAGGGAACCCGTCGCGCTCGATTGTCCTCCAGCCAACATGAGATTTGTGCGCAAGAGCTTGGTCATCCCAACATGCGTGCTAACAATCCTAATCTATCTCTTCCTGAATAACCCCCCATCCATCTCAGATCGGCGCAACATTCCCACCCAGACCACCGTTTCCATTGAGAAGCCACCACCGAACGACAACCGTGTCCACTGGCAGAGGCCGCCTGAAAAGCACCCAGTAACCTCCTTTATCCCCCTCCCAACAGGCAAGCCTGCCAAAATCCCCCGGATTCAGTATGACTTCCCTCGCGAGCGCTCCTCCGATCGAAAGAGGCGACAGGAGAGACAGGCGGCGGTGAAGGAGGCATTCATACACGCGTGGGGTGGCTACAAGGAACACGCATGGCTGAAGGATGAGGTAGCCCCCATTAGTGGCGGCTATGTCAACACCTTCGCCGGGTGGGCAGCCACGTTGGTAGACGCGCTCGACACGTTGCTCATCATGGGACTGAAAGATGAATTCGAAAAGGCCGTGGCCGCGCTCGATCAGATCGACTTTACGACCACCGACGACAAGGACATCAATGTCTTCGAGACGACGATTCGGTATCTGGGAGGCCTCTTGGCTGCTCACGATCTCTCCGATGGGAAATACCCGGTGTTGCTGAAGAAAGCCGTCGAGGTGGCGGAACTGCTCTATGGCGCATTCGACACCCCGAACAGGATGCAAATGTCTCGGTGGGAATGGAAAAAGTGAGGCGATCTCCGGCTTGGTCTCAGATCTGTCCTGTCACGAAGAACTGCATTTGCGCTAATGCTGTTGATTGTCAGATCGGCTCAAGGACTTCCCATTCGACCGGCTCGCAATACGCTTCTGGCGGAACTCGGGTCTCTGAGCTTAGAGTTCACGCGGTTAACCCAACTGACCGGCGACCCAAAGTACTTTGACGCCATCCAGCGGATCACGGATAACCTGGAACGCGCGCAGCCTAAGACCCAGATACCCGGGTTGTGGCCCATGGTGGTTGATGCGGAGAATCTGATCTTTGATGACAACCGCTTCACGGTGGGTGCCATGGCCGATTCCACTTACGAGTACCTTCCCAAGGAACATTTACTTCTCGGTGGCCGGACGAATCAGTACCAGCGGATGTACGAAGCAGCGATCGAGCCGATCAAGAAGTACCTTTTCTACCGCCCTTTAACAAAAAATGGTGAGGACATCCTCATCAGCGGCAACGTCCATGCATTTGGATCGGGAACGCCCTCGCTGGAGCCACAAGCCCAGCATCTCACCTGCTTTGTCGGCGGCATGGTCGGAATCGCAGCTAAGATCTTCGAGCGGCCAGAGGAGCTGCCCATCGCCCGGAAGCTAGTAGACGGCTGCATTTGGGCGTACGACTCGATGCCAACCGGTGTGATGCCGGAGGTCTTCTATACGGCTGTTTGCGAGGACAAGGACAACTGTACGTGGGATGAGAAGAAGTGGCTGGCGGACGTGCGCGCTTCCGCTGTCCATCGTGGTAGGGTCGATTCCGACAAGGATGAGGATGAGTATGCGCGGGAACTGGTGAAGCAGGCCGGATTGCAGCCAGGAATGACGGAAATCAACGACGCTCGATACATGCTCAGGTGAGTCGTTTCTCCGTCACGTCGCGTGCGTCGCATTGCTGATGCGGAGACAAAACAGACCGGAAGCGATCGAGTCGGTGTTTATCATGTATCGAATCACGGGCGACAAGGCGCTGCAGGACGCCGCCTGGCGCATGTTCCAAAGCATCGAAAAGCTCGCGAGGACCAATATTGCGCATGCCGGCATTGAGGATGTGCGCACGCTCAACACTGAGAAATTCGACAAGATGGAGAGTTTCTGGCTTGCAGAGACGCTCAAGTACTTCTATCTTATTTTCTCTGAACCCAGCCTGATCAGTCTGGATGAATATGTATTGTAAGTGAGACCCTATCTTCTTATTTAGGTACCTCGTCGGTGGGGCGGTTTGGGGATGCCGCGTAGTGTCCACGCGGCCTCGACTATTTTTTCCCTTCTACAGACGCTAACGCGACTCTACTTACAGTAATACTGAAGCGCACCCCCTGAAGCGCCCTACGGCTTAGAAGTCAGCGTATAGACATTGCAGTCTGCTTGCCTGCAGGACGGGTGCGGACTGCTCAGTGTATCTCGATACATGTACTACTTATCACGGGCGGTTACGGAGTTGCGAAAGCGCCTTTCGCCGGCTGTAGACGTCCCGAAAAAACATTTTTTATTGGCGTGTCATCCCGAGCTTGATTGGGATTAAAAATTTGGTGCCTTTTTCCTTGTCTTGATTTGTCACAAAATAATACCAGATAGATTAGGTAGATATATAGGCCAGGACAGGCCAAGCCAGGAGTAATGAATGGAACTATCTACTGTCATATAAATGCCTCCTGGTAGCAAATCATCGATGTTAGTGGGAATATGTTTAGAAATTTTCTACCTAGGTGTGTACTGTTCGACAAACAGTCCTTCTGGCCTAGGAGGCTTGAGTACGTAGGTTAGGTACCTACTACCTAAGGATAATTCAATAAACAAGCAGATCACCCCAATGACTCGGGATTAGATAGATAGATACCTACGCAGGTAGTACGGAGTAGTGACTTGACAGCGTAGACGGCCTATTCTTTCCGACCTATGTACTGTGCCTACAGGTAGGTAGGTAGTAGTGCTTTAGATAGGTTGCAGGACAGGACTGGTATCTAGCTTGATAGACTGGATTCATATCAGTTATTCGTTCCTTCAGACAACACATCTTCTCTCCCTCCGATGTCTTGACCTCGACTCACTGACTGGCTGTTCCACCTGAAAATATTCTCGTTCAATCAACCAACAAAGATGATGTCGATCTATGAAGCAGGAACAGCAAGCAGTATGCAATATGTATGCTGGGATCAGGAGGGTATTGTCTATATTCATATTCGCTTTCTTCTTCTATTTTTTATCTCTTTGCCTGGTTTAGGACAGCTTTTGATTAGATATGGGTATATATATAATTCCTTTCCTGCGTCCCCCCTTTCCATCCTCCCATCCTCCCATCTTCCCCTTTGTGAATCTTGATTATTTTGATTTCATTACCAAAGCTGGATTTTTTTTTGCATTCGTCTCTGGAAGGACAAGGACACAAATATCTCAACAATCGTCGTTGTGGATGAACGGAGATCTCCTGATGGTCTGTCTGTCTGGGCTGCCCTGAATCCTTGCCTAGGTAGGTAATAGTATGGCTAGCTAGAAAGCGACATGCCTACCTAACCTAATGGTTCAAAAGTATCTTAATTAATTATATCTATTTTATTAATTTCGAGGGACCAAAATCACGTTCTCGACAATTACGAACTTCTTTCTCTCTTTGATCAACTGAGCGGTCTTGTTACTTGCAATCAAATAAAAAAAGTACTCAGCTTCTAGAAGTAAAGAAATTCGCCCTTGAAGCTAAGATTCAATCTCATGATTCTAGAAGATCTTTTATAACCATCACTTTTTTTTAGCAGTCTTGCGAAGTCAGAAATGCTAGTTTGGAACTCAAAAAAAAAAAAGAGCGTATCACTCCGGAGTATTTGTCTGTTGACAAATTGCGGACAGAGGCACATGACTGCTAATACGATGATTTATCGTTCTTTGTTTCCAGTAATTCTATTCTCACATTCCTCACTACGGAGCAATCCATTATCCCGCTGAACATGCCACGGAAGTCGATGATGGCGCAATTGCTATTACTCCGTATGCACGGTGTGTCAGTTCGAGCATGTGAGCAACAAAGGACAGTGCCAAGTCAAATGTCAGCAACCTAGTTTGATCAGATAACAGAACCCGGCCGTCCGTCCGTACGACGGTACCGGGTAAGTAAGCGGTAAGCGGTAACGGGTGCGTCCGTATCGTTACAGTAAGCAGGCGGTAGTGGGGAACTGGTGCTTTCACTAGCCGACATCGGCGTGCCCCACCACTCGATGATTGTCGGTATCTGATTCTCAGCGAAGTGACCACGTAGAGTCAGGATGTATGTGGATCGAAATATGAGTGCCTGTACAGATTAAATAAGCTTGATGGAATGCCTCTTATTATTCAAAGCTCCGTATCTGGACGAGGTCAATGCAAGATTCATCTTACCGAGGTTCCTACTATCAGATTAAGCGGCGACTCCCGCTGGTTAGACGGGCAGGGATGCTTCTAGGCGGCTCATTGCCTGGAGTACGGAGAACCCCCTTATCTGATCCATCCCTACGACGTGATTCGCGCTGGCTCTCCGATCGTCGCGCTTGGCGTTTCTCGCTAGGCAATCAGCTGGTGGCACAGATCCTCGACGGGGCTGGCCTAGCCCGAGGATCTGGTCCCCGTCCACAGCCTAGTTGTTCCTCGGAGTCGATGACTGACCTGGTCGCTGGAGTCCCCGCAAAACTAATTATTCCATGGCGTTCTAGGGTCGCTCTATGGGCTTCGTTGGGGCTCGCCGCTCGATGATATTCTGGTCTTTGAGGGCGTGTTGGGGACACACCTCGACAGGCAGTGCCCGGATGGGTCGACGACTCGACAGGCGGTCCCGATTGGCATTGATCAACTGATTGATTAGATTACGAAAGTTGAGTTGCGTGGTCGCGGCTGGGCTCGTTCCGGTCGCGGCAGCGTACAGCGCTTTTGCACCACCCGTACTGAAACTTTGTTCAACGCGGGCGCAATATGACAGCACGAACCCTGGCAATGCAACCGGGGTGTGTTGTCCATCCTCTAAAGGTTAGCTACAGCATCCCGGACGAACTACTGTAGGAATTCGATCTATCCGGCCCTTGGGGTTGTGCTCATCAGGTTGGTGTAATTACGTGCGTTGGCACTTTAGCCGTCCTGCCGTGAGTGGTGCAACGTGGAGGAGGCGAACCATTTATTCCCCCGTCAAGGGAAAAAGAATCCCACACGCTCATGCCCGACATTCTTACCCAAAGTTAACCACCCTGCAGGTCGATCAGATAAGTCTGACCGCTGCAGTGCCCCAGACTCGTACTCCGTACGGAGAACTCCGTACTATAAAGCCGTTTCGGGTGGAATGATGCGCTGTACCAGTAATTTACCTGTATGGAGAGACGTAATGACTCATCACGCCACGGGTCCAGCGTACGGCTATCGGGATCTCCCGCGGCAAACCACGTCTGTTCGCGGTGCTCTGCGACACCTCTACAAAGCGAGAAATAGGGGAAGAAAATGAATTCTCGACAGAGATTTTCCTCCTGTTTGCCAGGGTTGGGATGGTTGAGGTCGATCGTGCTGCTCTGTGCTGACTCAGTCCTGTGGTGGGTTCGGTCAGCCGTGGTATCCGGGTAATACCGATACCGATCAACCCCTGCCCGCTAGTGGAATTCGATGCTCGGCATCCGGTCTTCCTCCCATCGCGCTGGTTCCCCTCCCGCTTTTATTCCTCTTCCTGCTCGGCTCCTCGTCGTCCGCCGTGGTCCTACGTGGATGCCAAGGGGCAGTTGGAATCGTTCATATCCCCCCTATTTCAATCTCGCATCCCTTCTCGCCAGTCCTGGCTTGCTGACCTTGATGATTGACCGTGTCGTTCCTACACTCCGTCACCCTGTTCGCCTCAACCTCTCGCCCTCTCTTCACTCGTTTCTTCCTCTCCCACGTCGCTCGTTTTAGGACCCCGGTGTCCCTCGGGGGCCATTCCACCAGGCTGTCACTGAATCCAATGGGTATGTCCCTTTGTCTGCATAATTGCTTCGCCAATGTTGCAGCTTGCTCCCACAAATTTCAATTTTCCTCCGCCCTCTCTCCGCTGTCGGGCGGTGGCGATATCGGACAACCCCCGTCTGCCGCTGTCGCGTATCGGACTCAACGCTGACTCGAGTTCTCAACCAGTTCATGCTGTAGCAGATATGTTGCCGCCTTCCAGGGCGATGGCTTCGACAGTGACACCTCCCGATCACAGTGGCCGTCAGAATATACCCGTCTCCGCCACGTCACATCCCGACAACCCGATCCCCGAGGAACCTCGGGTCATTGCACCCCAGGAAAAATCAGCACAAGAACCAAATGGCAGTGGTGATTCGCAGTCGTCTCTTTCGACCCAGTCGGTAAACGGCTTCTCGGAGAGCGACTCGGAGAGTCCCGAAACCCCAGTTACAGAGCCGCAGTCGGATGATGCTATCGACGAGTTAGAGAGTAAGAGAGAACGACGCGCGTCGACAGTTCTTATATCTGAAAACTCCGATGACGTGCAGAGGATTCTGGGGGATATCAGCAATGGAGGTACTCAGCTGGTCGAGAAGGTCTGCTGTGGAGGGGGCTGCTGCCTTCTTCAACCGTTGCCGGAGACTGGACCCAGTTCGAACGCTCGTCCGATCGAACCGCCAAACAACGAGGCCTACAAGAGTTTGAATTTGAAACTCGGTCCGTTGACTCTTGACAGCGAACTGACCAATATTGTTCCCCTCCCGGAGAAGACTGTGTCCTTCTCGCCCGTTCCAGCTGAGCTCGTAGACACGAAGCTGGGGCCACCGGACCACCCTCCAAAATTCGTTCAGCCTCACGCTCCTTACGAGGTCTTCCGTGCACCATTGCACCACGCTCGGGAGTTGACGAAGCCTGGTGCGGAAAAGCGGACTTACCACTTCGATGTCGATGTGACGGATTATCCTCCCGAAAGCGGAAATGTCGACTTCGTCGTGGGAGGCGCTATCGGAGTTTGCCCCATGAACAATGAGGAGATGGTCGACAGTATTTTTGATCGTCTAGGAATCCCTAAATCTATCAGGGACAAGAAAGTGACTTTGCACACGACTGGCGGACGTTGGCCGACGATCTGGGGCGAGGACAAGCCTCGAGAGTTGATCACCACCCGGCGGGAACTCTTGAAGTGGTGTTCCGACATCCAAAGTTATCCTCCCACCAAGCAACTCTTCCGCCTCATGGCCGAGTATGCCACCGACCCAAGCGAGAAGAAGATCCTCCTGTATCTGTGCTCCGCCCAGGGACAAGGCGCGTTCTGTGACCTCCGCACTGGGGCACATCTCACCCTTGAACAACTTCTATATGCTTTCCCCTCGACGCAGCCGCCTCTCGACCATCTTCTCTCCGTGCTGAATGCTCTGATGCCTCGGTTTTACTCCCTGTCTCAGGATCCCACTATCTCGTATACCGTCCGGGGCGGTGAACGCCGGCGGCTGATTGAATTCGCCGTGACGGTCCATGAGACTAAGGACTGGAAACGGGGAACCAGAACTGGAGTTGGGTCCGGTTTTCTGCAGCGTCTAGCTCACAAGGTTATGGCTGCGGAGAGCCAGGGTATCGATCCACAGACTCTCGACCTGCACGTACCCATGTTCCGTGGCTTGATGGCTAACCCACTTGCGCGTGAGTACGCTTCGGATGGTCCGATGCTCTTGATTGGGGCTGGCGTCGGAATCGCTCCTTTCCGTGGCTTTGTGCAGCGGCGCCTCAGGTCTGCCAACTGTGCCAATAAGGTCTGGGTGATCCAGGGTATCCGCGACTCTCTGTTGGATGAGCTGTACCATGGTGAATGGGGTGTTCACGAAGATAAAGTGAAGAAGGTCGTGCAGAGCCGGCGTGGTGAGAGCAGATACGTACAAGAAGAAGTCCGTCACCAGGCCGACCTGGTCTGGTTTGTGATCAACGCCCTGGACGGTCGTATCTTTGTCTGTGGCAGCAGTAAGGGCATGGGTGAAGGTGTGGAGGCTGCTTTGGTTGATGTGGCCATGGCCAAGGGCAACCTCAACCGTGAAGAAGCAGAAGCCTTCTGGGCGAGAAAGAAGGAAGCTGGACAGTACATTGCTGTAAGTTGACGTGTCTTAAGTCGTGCTTGATGAGGTTTGCTAACTCTGGTTAGGAAACCTGGTGAACACGTTCTGGCTAGGACTGACCTGTATTTGTAGATATTTTCCTGACTGGTCTTGTGGGAGGGGTTCCAGTCACGACCAGCTCGGCATTACCCTGCATTTATTTGGAGTTCACGCTTGCCACGGTTAGGGCTATTCTGTCAGCGTACATGTACTGCAGTGTTTTCCTTTGATTTGTTCGTGTACATATTTGCCAGTCCTTTGGTCTCAATGGCACAAGACTACGGTCTTGTGTATATTTGCTTTGCTAATGTCTTGTCAGGGTGGGTAGGTATCTGTGTTTTGTTCCAGCTACTGCATTTGCTTTTTTTTTCTACCTGCTTGCTAGCAATTTTCGGGTGGCGTCCTGTTTGACTGAAATAGAAATGCATCCGGATTTCCGGCAGATAGGCGCATGTGAGATTAATACAAATACAATTCAATTCGGGTCTTAATAATAATAGATTGATACTGGTAATGGTGACAATGTCCCAGTCTTATTTTTCCTCTACGGAGTACTTGTACTGTACTGCACATACCTAGGTATTGTTTGTGTAACTGCTCTTCATTAAAGTAGGGACTAATATTATACGGAGTACATGTAATTCATATCCTAGATCCATCCCTACCCTGAACCCCTGGATTTCCTTCTTTCTTTTTGCCTTTTGGCTGACTGGGTGTCATGGTATTTGTTTAGCTAGCTCTGCCAATCGCCGACCAAACTGTTTCCGCCACTAGCTTTTCATGACTCGTAAATAAAATAGGAAGAGAAATGTAGTAGAGAAAAAGAATAAGAAGAAGACATAAAAAAGGAAGAGAAAGAAATGAAGAAATGAAAGCCCTCCAGGATCAGACGACCAATGTCCACACATACACATACACGTTCATATACGAAAAAGTAAAGGGAAGGAATGTGAGGCCAAGGAATGAGATTCATCGATTGATGTGATCATCAATCCTGGCATGACAAAGGAAATGTACTCGTCAAAGATCGTCGACTAATCATGTCCATAATCATATCGACGAGGAAGCCCTTCGTTAGATTCTTCGAATTGATGATGATGATTATTGTTCACGACAGTCGCCATCATGTCATTTGTAAGCGGAAGAACAGGAGTAAACCCCCGCGTCGCAACCTGAGATCCAAACCCCGTTAGGAGCTGCTCCAGGGAGGAGCCGTACCCGTCGGAGATGGTGGTGGTGATATTGTTCGTGTTCGTGTCCATAAAGGGCGAGGAGGAAAGCACGGGTACGGACGCATCGTGGCTCGTCTCGGTGGTGCTGTGCATGAAATGTTGTGGCGAGCTCTTGAGCACGGAGTCCAGCGGTGGTGGTGGTGACGATAGTAATGGTGGTGGTGATGGCTGAGATTGAGATACTGCCTCTGTAGGACACGTAGACCGGTGCTTCACCTCGTGGATGACACACGCAAATCGGTACGCGATGTGCTCTTCGTTCGGCGAAATATGCATCAGCTGGATCTGGATCTGGTCGATCAGGGGGTCCGTGAGGTCGAACTCGCACAGCGTCAGGGCCGCATACGCCGCGATGACGAAGATGTGGTCGATAAAGTCGACGGCTGCATGGGGCTGGACTTGCAGAAAGGTCGACATAATGAGTCGTGCGCTCTTGATGACCTCCGCTACCAGCTTCTCTGAGTCCGGCTGCGCTCGCAGCGAAGTCCGATAGAGCAGCAGCTGGCAGAACCAGAAGCCTAGGTTGAGCGGGATTGACTGGTCATCCACTAAAAAGAAAAAATGTCAACCTTTGTTTCTGGATAGAGAGAGCAAATCCAAGACAGCAACTTACTGAGATGTGCCCAATTCTGCTTCCACCGCGCGAGTTCTTCGTACTCGATTTCGCCGTTTTGAATGCGTTGGTGGTTACTCTGCAAGCTGAGAGTAAGCGAATATAGCTGGATCTCCGCCACTACCCTCCCATCCTGGAACGTTGCAGCTGGACTGTCCAGCACCCGTGGGCAGTAGTCGAGATACTTCTGTTTCAGGTTGAACGGGCGAGCATGTCCAATCGCAATGCTGTTCGAGTGAGTCTTGCGAACAAATCAACTGACGGACAGGATACATACTGTAACTGGGCCAGACACAGAGCGTTCCATACGCGCAACTTTTGGAGCATATCGTCCGTCATCGCCGGCTCCACGAGTAGCTGGTCTAGAAAGTCAAAGGAGATGATTGCATGGTTGATAGAGATACCACTTAGCAGCCAGCTGTCCATGGGAATCTCGGTCTGCACAGTCGCAGACCACAGGCACAGCACACTCAAGGCCTGAAGGGATGTGTACTTCAAGGGAGGAGTGCTCCACAAGACGCTGGCTGACAAGCGTCGCACCTGGCGGTACATGGCATGTATCACGGGCAAAGAGATGTCGGATACATAGCGCGAGGCAAGCAGACAGGCGGTGCTGAAGAAGAACGGGTCACTTTGGCGGAGGTTGGGAGGCAGATCGGACGCACTATAGATGGAGATCCAAGGCCCTAAGTGGTCCACAAATCTAGTAGAGATGTATCAGTACAAGCTGTAAACAACGGAATAGGCTCGCGAACAATTGTATCAGTCGGGTGGCCTGGCGGGAATCGATCAGTCCCTGGGTGACGATGTCTCCCAGCTGGTGCGCCTCTGAGGCAAAATCTTCCTTCTCGCCAAAGAACTCTGACTGGAGTTCTGTAATCAGATGCACAGGTTTCGGCGCAGTGGGAGATGGATGGAGATTGTCCTCCGAGATGGGGTCTCGAAGTCCATGTTCGTCACGGGCTTTGACGATCGAGTCGTTGGACTGGATGAACTCTTCATGATCTGGCGCACCATCGTGGTCAATTCCCGCATACTCTGCTCGAGGGAGGTCAATCGCTCCTCGATAGATGACGGAGTGAGACCGGCTGAATCGGTCCAGCCCATAAGACTGTCATGATACGATGCTTCGGGAAGCTCGCAATCAATCCTAATGAATCATGAGACGGTTCTTTCTTACGGGAGGAATTCCAATTCGTACCTGAGGGACAAACATCGACGACAGGCATGATTGCGTGGATCGAGATCGCAACGGGTCTTGAGCTTCCGGCAAGTGTTGCATGCCGTCATGGACCGCCGGATACGACTCTTTGGACGCGAGCTGCCTTTGCCATCTGTCTCTCGCCTCCCTCGCGATTGACCATCGATCTTCCATGAACGGATATCCATGTGGTCTGCAGGTCGTGGGGCCATCAAGAGAGCACAACAAGACAGGCAAAGACCACAGCTGTCGAGGATTGTCGACAAGACAGCAGAACAGATGCGCAGAAATATAAGATACCTGACATGCAGGCGACCACCAAAGGGACAACAACAGCAGCATATGTAGGGATTGCTGCATTGAT
Organism: Rasamsonia emersonii CBS 393.64; assembly: GCF_000968595.1. Taxonomy (NCBI): domain Eukaryota; kingdom Fungi; phylum Ascomycota; class Eurotiomycetes; order Eurotiales; family Trichocomaceae; genus Rasamsonia; species Rasamsonia emersonii. The sequence continues at coordinate 53,645 of NW_013563221.1, forward strand.
CTTGACTCAACACACAGCCTTCAGCAACGTCAAGTTTTAGCCAAATCCTGTCATCACCATCACGGCCCCCCACACCAGGATGGAACCAAGGACGGGAGATCGATGTGCTAGTGTAGATCAACCATCGCGTACAAGAATAGCCTCGATGTATCGTGGTTCATCAAGGTCTCCCACGTGGCGGACAATGGGACAGGCCGAAAGAAAAGAGGAGGCATTGATCACATCGTCAAGGATCCCAATCCTCCGACAGGAGAATATACTATCCAAGAAAGGCACGATAAGAGCATCATCCTATCAGATTGCCGTTAGGAAATACAAATCTTCTAAAGCTTTTCGAGAACGGCTAGTCTTGACCTCTCTATCAGACAAGACCCCATCGGATACCGCCGACATGGCCAGCGACCTGAACCACAGACGTGATTGAAACGTTCTCTATACCTCTTTTGACGCTAGAACTCCCAGTTAGTCTTGCGTAGGATAGACAAGCTGATCGGACAGACAGGCGATGAGGATGGATGTGGAGGGGTTAGGTTGCAACCTGGACTGACTGTGAGAGTCGCCGTCGCTGCCACCAAACTTTGTTTCTGACACCAGGACAGGGGTTGAGCCAGGAACAGACTCTCGGTTAAGATGCAAGAAACTCTCAGTTTGCAGAAGGTTAACAGAACAGAACTCTGTGGTGGGGCCAAAGGCTTGCACTAACAGCAACAACATCGTACCCAGCACGGGGAGAGGACCTTGTATCCTTGAAAGTGCATGCAGCCATGCCAGAATAAGACAAGATACTCTTGTTATTTATGGTGCAGATCACGACATTAGCGCTATAGCAAGCCAGCACAGATCCAGGACGGAATGTTGGTCGAAAGAATCAGATAAATCAAATCTGGGGGCGGAATTGGAGACCGAGGCTTCTCGATGCTCTTCCTGCCCGTCATGTGAGCTCGGGCTGCACAATACGACCTCGAAGTGACCAACGCGCAGCTAGGCTGGAAGCTATGCACTGGAAACGGCATCTCCAACCCAAAGGTAGGTAGGCTGGGGGATCTGCCTGAGGTTAAACGACGTTAGGAGCAACACAAGAACGTAGGCCGTCGACTCTTACACGCGAGCCAAGATTTATGGCTGTCGATCAGTTTCAGGGCAACAAAACGTGCCGTCAACTCGAATGAACCTATTTGAAGGTGAAACTGCTCTGAAGCCAGAAGGAGAAACAACAAGCATATTGAAATAGCATGGAAGTCAATGGCATGACTGAATAGTGATAAATCAGTGTTTGACACGGCCAGAGTGTACATAGCTGGATATACTCGGGAATTAAAAAGCTACCCAGTTGCCCCGCAAGTTAGTTTATCTCGACGGCATACCATTCCAGTTACATCGAGGGTTGTTCAGGTATATCTATGTTGACAGTGACGGGATAAGATAGCAAGCAGCAAGAGTCGTATACCCTATGACAAAGGATTCTTTCAGCCCTGTCATTCTTCCTATCTAGATAGTAGAGATTATCACTTCCAACCTACAATAGGTAATCTGTATAGTATACAGCAAGTACGTCGCACAGCATACTTAGATCGGCAGGTACATACGTCTAGTATCAAGGTACTTAATCAAGGCATCCAATCAAGTTTCGATACAGTTTAGATACAGCCCTATATCTATCTCCCTTTCCTTTTCCTTTTCCTTTTCTTCTTCTTCTTTTTTTTGGCCACTAATATGCATGCACATATCTACATGATGCATGATGCATACATAATGCATAATGCACAAGAACTGCAGTTGCATAATATTCCCTATATCCATCCATCCATTCATCTCTTGCAGGACAGTAGGAAAATCGATATGTCTTCTTGCTTTCTGACTGGATATAAATCCCCGAATAGTCTGACAATCTGACATGTTTCCTTCAAATAAGAAAAGAAATTTGTGTAACCAGACGACATCTTCCAGACATGGCAGACAAAACTGGTTTGTTCTTTTTTTTCTTTACACGAGATGCAATGCTATGACATTGGCATTATTTTTGATCTATGACGCCTGTTGCTATTAAATTAAATAGTATGGTTTACTTGATGATAAATAAACAATAAAAACAATAAAAAAAATCATGATATCAACGAAGTAGAACTGGTCAAAGACCAAAGTTGAGACGCATCAACTCAGCGCAAGGGCGAATAATGCAAGGCAGAAACAGATGAAATAAACTTTTTTTATCTAGGTTAAGCTGTTATTCATATTAATCAGAACGATATTGTCATTATATTGACCGTTGCTGGAATTTTGGAGTACCTATAACTAGCTAAGTAACTATCTGTCTGTCTGTCTACTGCACGTTATCAAATGATGAGCCCGACAAATGTATCATCATATCATAGCTTTCAGGGACCCAGGTACTGTACTGTAGGTATGTAGGTAGCAGTTCATTCGGGCATATGGAGTTAAGAGTACAGAGTTTGGAAATTCTGTCAACGTCACTCAGCATGAAAGTGGTAAGTAAAGACGAGGATAAAGACAAACCTGCAGACATGAAGGCCAGTTACAACGACAGGATTGTCGTTGTTGACAGGTTCGGGATTTGCAGATATCAAGACACAGTATAGTATATATTAGCTATCAAGTCATGACAAGCGAGAGGGTGAGATCTGCAATATGTATCTACGGAATATCTCCTTCAATTGAAGACGTACTCCGAATCTCTTGACAGTACAGATTACAGATTATTCCGTACGGACATAGCAAGAAGCTAGGATAAGACAAGACAAGACATCAGAGCTGCCTACTCTACTCCATCCGTCCTGGAATTTCTTCATGGCCAGCCTGTCTTTTCAGAACCTGAGTAGGCTTCTATCGGCTGTTCCTGCTCCCATTGGAACAGACTATGTGAATTAAACAAAACCGGCTCGAGTAATATTGATTGATGGATTGCTTGGTTGAGAAGACCGCTCGACTCCTAAGTCCTGACGGACAACCTCCAAGAATCAAAACGCGTGGCATGGCATGGCATGGCACAATAGGCTAATAGCGTGTCCCACCGGACGGTCCGTGAAACGGCGATCTTCATGGCGTGGCAGCAACGTGGAAGAAAGTCAAGGAATAATACGGTGTACTCTGTATAGAGATCCTTTCGACGAGGCGGTGACCGCCGTGTCCGACCGTATGATTGCCTCACCGGCATAAAATAAGGCTTGCGTAAGGACTAGACTGCCAGCATGATCTTGGCGACGCCGATCTTAACTGTTGGCGCTATGATTGAACAACGTGGATGACAGGCGCTATCTATCTATCGTCGATTCGTCAGGGCCTTGATAATACTCCTGAGGAATGGGATGAATGACGGAGAATAGATAGGCGACTGGTCAGGTGGTTTCTGCCTGCCTAATCTGGCACGGCCGAGAGGTTTTAGTGTCAGCACGGTTGTTGGCACCAGGCCAGTTCACTTCTCATTTTTCAGGAGGCAAGACTGCAATGACAACAATAAATGATAATTCGTAGAAATCGCCGGTGGGGGTGAAAACGGTACACTAATCTGGGCCTGTTTGCCATGCTTAATCCAGTCGGTCTCGACAGTCAAGCAAGTTGACGGCGAGCATGGGGGAGTAGATAGTACGGAGTAGACTGCGAATTCTACTCCGTACTGTCCAGACTATTCCGTAATCTGCATGATGTCCACGTCATGAGGACATTGAGTCCATTCAAGCATGCTTCTGGCGTCAGCATGCCTACGGCCATGGTACTCCGTAGTATGATAGCTCCCACCAAGTCTTCAACTTCAACAACGTGGAAGCTGTTATCGGCATTCGTACCGAAATTTGAGGCGCCATTTAGTCCTGCATAGGCGCATGTCACGCTCGACCTAATTGCTCCGTGGCGAATCCCACCTTCCCCTATTCGTGTCGAAGGAGTCGATCTGGACGTGCGTCAAGGTGTTAGTTTAACTTAGTCCCATACGGAGTACCTGATTTGGATCGTCTCCCCAAAAGCAGAAACCGAACGACCCAACACCCCCATCCGCCGTGTGAATCCCTCCTCATTCATGTCGTCATGGCGGCCCTCTGTTTCCAAGGAACTCAGACCACCCGGGTCCGCACGGTCGGGCCTCTTTCTTTGTCACCGTCATATGAACTGAACGAGCTTCCTTTTCCGATTTCGTTGTTATCAGGTATTTTTTTTAATTCCAGGGGTACGTGGTGGTCCTGTGGGTCAGACTGGCTGGCTGGTTGCAGCGGCAAGACAAGCCTCAGGCAGAGCTTAGATCGGATCCGATTCAGGCACGTCGCCCTGTCAGAGTAAAAGAGTGCCTGAGGGTTCGGCAGCATGTACCCGTCGATCCCCGATCCGCCTCTAATTTGTGCAGGCCAGACGCCTTAGGTAGTTTAGTTCGCCTGGACGGTAGTACCCGACAAGGCACGAAATATCCGCCCCTGGCGCTTGCCGATCGGATGGTGAATAAGTAGCCGACGAAACGGGTAATCCATGCGTTAGGACTCGGATCGAGAATTCGAGATAGAGCAACCATTGCGAGCAAGTCAGTAGAGAAAAAAGTTAGAGTAACAGGGCAAATTCCCTACGTACGTATCCTGGTACCCACAGGACAGCCTCCATATTCCAAATACCAGGATCAGAGTTCAGACCTAGCGATCCTCTTGGGAGTCTGGGACTGCACGGCATCTTGGCGCGCAAGACCTCGGTTTCTCACCCCCACGATGGATCGGAAGAGCGCATTGGTCGGGATGCTCACGGACACGTCCAGCACAGGCGCCTGAGTGAATTATTATAGCCAACTGCAACGCAAAGAGCAGGTGGAATTCGCCTCCATGTTGTTGTTTTGTTGTTGTGAAGAACCCCGTTTTGGCCTGTTGGGTTTCGCCCTTAGCAGGTGTCATGTTTCGGTGTCTGCAGCCTGTCTCCGCACCGAAACAGCCATCTGTCACCATCCTCTCTGATGGTAATCTGTCAGACGCCCTGTCACTGGCCCCAACCCAATCTGTCATGGAAATTCAAGGAATACAAAGGCAAAACACGGCGATCAAACAACGCAATGGACACTCAAAATACGACAGTGGGGTTATGGTTACAGCACGCTGGTGGAACCCCCTTTAGACTCCCGCGCCATCCAGAAAGCCTCATCTTCCTTTTCCTTTTTCTCTTCCGAATTTCCTCGACTGGCAGATAGTAATAGTAACGATGAAAAATGAAAAATGGAAATGGAAACTCCGGCAGTGTGAGATCGAGCCTGGAGTTGGGCCAAATCAAATAAAAAAAATAAAGTGTCATATCTTCTATTCCCACTATAGACAGATCCCCGTGTCGACAAATGACAAGTAAATAGTAATGCTTCCCGCCGATATACGGCTGACTTCAACACGGCCATCAAAACATCTGTCAGATCCCCATGCGGCAGTCATGCAACAAAACATTCTGTAGAGAAGGCAAGTCCCGGGCCTACCATAAGAGGACAACAAAAAGTAGGAATGTTTGGCCCACACTTTAGCACCAGAACAAGGCTTCCATTAGGACCGATCAACTCCATATGGATCTGTCAGAAATGCGAATAGTGATTTCCCCTCAAATGACATCGAAGATGGCGGCCGTGAAAAACAAGAACAGGGTATCACAATATGATCTTATCGGTCCAGCCCACCCGTAAAGAAAGAAAAGGAAAAGGAAAAGGGAAAGGACATTATATAGAGAAAAAGATACACACATATGTATATGAATGAAACGTTATCAGTCAATCATCACCCCATCGTAACAATTAGGACCAGTCAAACACCATTCCCCCGGTGGATCACCATGCGTTCCATCCTGTAATGCAAATGTGGACATGACAGTAAAGATGAAAAAAAGCGAGATTAACTCAAAGAGGCTGTAAATGCGACACAAGGGCCGGTCCTGCCAATGCTGATGCGCGCGAACGCTGCAAAGTCTATGGCGGCGGCAGACTCGGATGATTCAAGAACGAGCAGGAGAGGATGTGGATGCAGGAGAGGATGTTGCTTCCACGTCGCTGAGGGGTGACGGCGGACGCTGGTTTCGGTCGCCCTCGTTGTTACTGTTGTTGTTATTGTTGTTGTTGTTGTTGTTGTTGCGCATTTGATTGCGGAGCGCCGGAAGTTGTCTCCGTCTGGCGTTGATGAACCAATTGCTGATCTGTTTCGAGATCCAACCGTCAGTAACCAGACCAATCCGCAAAAAGATTTCTGGATCCTACCTGGCTGATAGAGAGACCAGTACGCGACATGAACATTTGCTTGTCTTCCTCGCTCGGATACGGATGGTCGAGATGTTCATGGAACCACTGTCGCAAAATGTCCGTCACCGGCTTGGGAAGATTGCCTCTCCTTCGTTTCCCTCGTGAATCAATTGGATCACCCAAGACGCCAAAGTTCGACGTCGGAGGGCTGTGCATCATCGACGAATATTCCGTTTCACTCGTGTAGGATGCTGGATAGTGAACGTAACGAGCATGATCGTACGGTGGCTGGTTATACGGGACCGGCGTTCCACTGCTGCCGGCGTACGGCTGAGAGGTGAATCGATCGCCCTCCAGGCTCCGCGGCCCAAAGGCGTCACGGCCGGCCCCTCCGAATTCCTGAGTTAACCCACGCGGACGGACTGTCGCCATATCGTCGTAGGCGCTCCTGGGACGATTCAGATTCCGCTCCGGAAGGGATTGCAGATCTCTGATGGGAGGCAGAATCGGACTGGGCCCCCTTGTGTTGAATGGGGATCTCGCTCCCCCGACAGGCACCGGAGTCGAGCTCCCGGAGGAAGGAGGAATTTGCAAAGATTCATGCCCTCGCTTGAGACTGTCTTCTACACTGGGGGAAGGCAGCGGCAATTCCTGGACGCCAGGCCCCAACGCCGGCTTGGGCGGAGACGAAAATGGAGGCCCCGGTACCGACCTCGGTTTTAATAAAGAGTCCGGCGGCGGTGGCCGTTCTGGCTGCTGATACTGCCGGCACTGTGAATAGTAGGACGCAGAATCTATCTCTTCGTGCAGATGTGGTGGGAGAAGCTAGTCCACAGTGGTCAGCGACTTCCCTTAGTCTCACCCCGCCATCGCTAGGGACAACGCACCTCTCGAAAAGATGGCAGGGTCTGGGTGCGAGTAGCGGGGATCCCGCTGGCGTATGATACAGCCATGTTCCCTTTGTTGTGCTCTCCTTCCTCACCTTGTTGAGACATGCGGGAAGAGGGAAAAAGGGGGGCCAGGCCTGCCGACTTAATATCTGCCCGGAAGTGACCGAATCTGGATACAGAGAGCCAGCATGCGGGGCTGGCGAGTCTGACAGCACGAGATGATTGGGGGGGAGGAGGAGGAATTCAAAATGAGTGTCAATGGGTGGTAGCCTTGCCCCCAGGAGAATGAGCATCCAAAGAGGCGTGACGAAGGAGCGAGGAATCTAGCTCGCTGTTTAAAGTAGATGCAGAGAGAGTAGACGCACCCGAGTTTCCGGCTAGGTCAGATTAGCATCGCCGATGTGGACGGCTGAACCAAAGTTATGCGGGCTATGGGACGCTCGAAGCTTTGACGGAGTATTTTGGCGTTGGCCACTGGGCGCAGCGATCCGGCACGAATGCTTTTCTGGAGAATGGAAAAAAGCCGCCCCGTTGTTACATTTGGCCGAGAAACCCCATGGAAACCAAACCCACGATTCGGGATGGGTGGGCAGATAGAATGACGATCGTGGGTGCGACGAGTGGGTACAGCAGCCCGACACCACGGCCACTTGCTCTGTCAGTCGATAGGCATGCAGGGCGGAGAACGAAGCAAAAGGGCGCCTTAAGGTTTTCTTGACAGATGGAGCCAGGAATCTGACACCTGGCCGCAAGAATGATGTGCCAATAGCGCCTGCGAAATCGCTCGAGCGTTCGCGATCCCAGTCTCGACGCTAGCCCGTGGGCGGAAAAAGGGAAAAGGGAACCGTTCGGGCAGGGAGGATGTCGTTACGATAATAATCACTACAGTCGTTCAACCGAAGGCCCAGGCTCGCAAGTTGACCAGTTCAGGGTGGTACTATATCGAATTGTGTTCCCGTCCTACGTACGGAAGAGAAAGGACCTGCCAGCATTAAAAAGGAAGACATCATCCGACAGGCAGCTCTCGACGGACCTTGCTTGGTACTTGGCGTCCTGATCTGGTTGCTTTCTGCAAGCTCCATAAAACTCGCCAAGAGGGGCCTGATTGGCTGCAGTATCGACGCCCCAGCCAGATATGCTGCGTCCTACATGGCTGATGGCTCATTAATTGACTAGCGCTGTAATTTGTACAAGGGGTCTAAGTCTTCGACAGGCTATGACATGACACGCATGGCCGAAAAAAAAACATAGGGCAACATGGGGTAGCAACAGGGCGTGTGGGCTGGGTGTGAATCGTCACGGGTTCTCCGATATCCGTTCAACAGCCTAACCCCCTTACACCTACGCTCTTCAGGGGTGCCAAAAGTCAATCGCGGGGAGCATGGTCAACTCGCCATGGTATTTTCCTTCTCGGGGGGGTCCCCAGCAGGGCATCCATCAGTTGGCTAGCTGCAGGACTCAAATAGCCCAAGGGGCGAAAATTTCAGGACTTGTCGTGCACCAGGAAAGGATCGCCAGCAGTCCCCAGGCAGACCCACTGTTGTGCTGGGCAGCCTGTGCCATGCAGCAGCCATGGTATAAAACTCCAGGGCTCCGGCTACTCGGGGGGGAGTGTTGTGGCTCATGTCGACATGGACGGTCGAACCGGTGTTCGGCCTGAGTCCGCATCGCGACGGCTATGGCGCCGCGGCCGATCGATCTAAGCGCGTCTGGGCGAATCATTGTGCCGCCGGGCTGTCCGTCCAGAGCACAAAACAGATTTGGTAAAACCGTGGCTGGGGTGATTGCCCACTGCCAGCGCATGTTTTTTTTTTTGCAATCCCGATCAGCAGGGATGACAGATCTCTGTCAGTGATCGGTCCCCACTACGGCATGACCAGGCCTGCGTCCTGCATTCCTGGGATCTGTACTCCGTACTGTATCCATGATTCCATACTTGGTGCACTCTAGCCAGGTCTAGGACGATGCCGGTTCCACGTCGTCCCCCCAAAGAGGGCCGGGGGGCACACAGGTGCCTAGGTAGGATCGGGGACGGGACCAGCAGGCGTGCTGTCCTGTGCAGCACGAGAGCGAGGTGATGGCTGGCACATATGACAGCTCTAGTGCGATCTGTGCGGTTGTACGGAGCACTTGTACCAGGGCCGGAGCCAGTGCGGTGCTGCCAAATCGTCAACGCGCCTCGGAGGGCGACGGCGATGGGGATCTGGTGGTACTCGTGACCTGGGATGGGCTGCGCCAGAAGGATTGAAGGCCTGGCACCCACCAGGGCCGCAATAGTTAGTAGCTAGGTACCGGGGCGGCCGTTCGTGCTGTCAACATCAATGGCCCATTGCAGGAATCTGTAGAGTCAGCACGGCGATGGCGCTGTCGATCGAGGGGGTTGCCCACGTTAGCCGCATTCCAAAAAAAGGACACAGACGTGAACCATGGGCCTGGCCGCCTAGCGGATAACAAACCCGACGGCCTGCTCCGTCCTCCGTGGCGAGAGCCAGGGCAGGTGTGTCAGCGACGCCCCGTGGGTAAGCTCAGCTGCAGAACTTCGGTGGAAGCAATCCAGATCTAGGGACATGCCAGGCCACGGTGGGGACCTGCGGTACTAATACGCGGATGGCTTTGCAGACCTGCAGAACTGGCGTTAAGCCGCAAAGAGCCCCAGCACGATGATGGCTGAGTGATTGACTAATGGACTGATTGATTGCGAATTGAGATTGCTGATGATCGGATACGGGACTGTGGCATTGTTGTTGCTGCTGGCGGTGGCGGGTTGTTCCTGCCTGTGACAGCAGCCTGGCAGGTGTCGCTGTCGATCGCGAATTCGGGCTTCCTGTTGCGGAAGGCGGTTCCCACAGTTCCTCTCTTAGGCAGGTGCCTCCCTAGAGTCCTACAGCAGGCAGGAGCGCATTAGATAATGTGAATCAATGAGGAAGCTGCCACGAGACGGCGTCTGCTGCCAGCCCTGGCAGGCGATCGGAGCCGATCTAGATGGCTCCCAGGCCACCCAGGCATGAAGGCCGCGGTGCCTGCCGTGCCCACGGCCACTGTCCCCCAGCTGCGTCGTCCTATTGATCGTTTATTGACTTCTCTAATCTGCTCTCCGTACTGATTTAGTCTCGCCTTCTGCAGGATGCATGCAGCACCAGCCACAGCCAGGGCATCGAGCCCTCGACAGCATCGTGCGCGAGTCCAAGATTTGGGTGCGGAGCGTCAACGCCTTGCCCGCCGCCGCCTGCGTCACGACTGTCGACCCCAAAAATACCGTGCGCAGAACCGCGGGTGTGCCGTACCCAAGCGAATGGTTTCATCCAGGGGTAGTCAAGGCCGGCAGATGTGGTTCCATGGTCGACAGGTGGGAATCAAATTCCTACGGCGCCGGTTAGAGGGGTGTCACTGTGGAGCAGGCCCTTCTGGACGTGCTGTCTTGTCAAAGACTGAAAGACGGCGCTTGAGGAATTCTTCACGCGCGTCTCCCAGATCCGAGAATGAGATCGTGCAGGCAGACAGGGGCGCAGTGGAGATCGACGCGCGATCTCGGACCAGGGTGTGAAAGAAGCAGAAGCGATCGGAGCTTTTGCTGCGTCAACCGCCTCCTAGACTCGTCGTCCGGCTCCACTCGAGATCCCAAATGTCTGGGAGCTCCACGATGGGAATGAATTCCTGCTGAATTGCCCAGCGAGCCCACTGTGTCGGATAAGTCTATAATACAACTGAGTGACAATACAACGGTGGCAAAAAGAGACGGCTGACTCTGACCTCGTCATTCTCCCAGGATAGGGAATATGGTGCCATCTTCCGTATGCCACATTACATTTCATATGCAAGTATTCTCCCTCTTACAAGGGTGGTGAGCCAGAAGTGGAAGGGCGAATGCAAGGGAATTTCCCAAAAGAGTACTGTGTTGGTGCCTGACCCATACGGCATTCAGGCAGCTGCCAGGTCTGACCAATCAGCTGTCAGTTACCACGTGACCGCCAAACCGGCCACGCAGATTTAGAGCCGACCTCAACGCCGGCTCCTAGTCAGTTCTTCTTTTTCTTCCCCAGAGGGAGCAATAATATATTGATCTTCTATGCCTAGATAGACTTCATCTATTTCCCACTGAGCTCTCGGCAGCCTTACGCCGAGAGGTTATGAGCCCGGCAGCACTGGCAGACGACTGATAACGACGTTGTCTGACTTACAATTCGAATCGATCGACCTGACTGGCAAGGTGCCGGGGTCTCGCTCCCTTGATCGACTCGAATGGACTTGAATACAGAGTAGATTACTCTGAAAACGATCTTACACACGGATCTGGAGCTCAGAACGGCTTCATACGGTTCCATACAGCTTATATGGCTAACTTGACTCAATTGAACGATTAAAATGTCGACTCAGCAAGGCGATGGACTGTCGCCTACACCCTCATCTACGGATATGACGCCGGAGACACAATTGGAACAAGAAACTGCTGCAGTTGCAGCAACAAGGATGGGGCAGAGATCTGCCAGAATCAAGAATCAGGCATCTGATCTGCCTAGCCGACTAGGCACGTTGGACAGCATTGAAAAATTGACCGGAACTGAAAACTACGAAGACTGGGAAATGATCGTCATTGGACATCTTAAAAGACATAAGATCCGTGACCTTATTGACAGCAAGATTCCAAGGCCTACTCCAGATGACGAGAAATACGAATTATGGGAAGACTATTCATTGACAGTCGGCTTATGGCTTATCACACAAGTTAACCGATCACTGAGAGAAGAAATGAAGGCATCTGGTGAAGATCCTGAGTATGCTGATGATGTCATGAATCTGATCCGAAGGACAATCCAAGGGACAACTCCCACAGCAGAACATAGTCTCTATATCGATTTCCATGACACGAAAAGAGACAAATACGCTACTGTCGAACACTTTGTCAACGCATTTAGACAGAAATTCCGAGACTGCAACCGTACAAGATACAAAGTGACGGCTAGGATAGCCAGTCTGATGCTTCTAGACCAATTGGAAGAAGATATGCCATCATGGGTTAACAGCAAAATGGAGAATATGTCCGACAAAGACTATGAGACCGAAACCGAATTCTTATCACTATGTCGACAGGCTATTGAGAAGTCTAGAAAACGCGGTCAATATGCTGCAACAACTTCTATCAGGCTTCACTAGTAACAGCCATCACATCACATCACCTCACAGTACGATCTACCCAAACAATGCTCGAGGAGGAAGTAAAGGCAGATACCCTGGACAAGGAAACAAGAGCCCTAATCAAGGACGTCGACCACAAACAGACAGACTCAGGGGATCTCCTCCACCTGGATTCAGTGATGATGATTGGGTACAGAAATGGCTAAAGATGGAAGATCCTGAAGTCTCTAAGACCTACTGCATATTTTGTGGGGGAGGCTATCATGGACCATCTAAGTGCTATTACTTGGGTTACAAGGCTCCTGAAGGGTGAAGCCTAGATCCGACAT
>NW_013563220.1:0-41895 GCF_000968595.1 Rasamsonia emersonii CBS 393.64
TCAAGTGACGGAGATGTCAATCTGCGGACGGGCTCACTAAGCCCTAAGTCACGAGAAGTTTACAATTTTCAAGGATCTGATTGGTCTACACAAAGTGGACGTCAAGGATGATGGAATTGACGACCATAACGACGAATAAACGGAACAATGGGATTGGTCAAGTCAAAATACCTTTGGAAAGGACTTCATGTATGTAGAATTTGTTGGCCAGCCCTGGCGCTGAGGGGGGTGTGTTGGTGCCTGACCCATACGGCATTCAGGCAGCTGCCAGGTCTGACCAATCAGCTGTCAGTTACCACGTGACCGCCAAACCGGCCACGCAGATTTAGAGCCGACCTCAACGCCGGCTCCTAGTCAGTTCTTCTTTTTCTTCCCCAGAGGGAGCAATAATATATTGATCTTCTATGCCTAGATAGACTTTATCTATTTCCCCACTGAGCTCTCGGCAGCCTTACGCCGAGATACTGTACATATTCTCCGGGCGACGGCCGCACGACATCTCCGCCGTCACCAATCGATCATAGATTTAATTAACGTAAGGCTGCACTCGCTGGTGCTAGGCCTGCATCGAGCCATTGACTATAGTTCTGCATATTTATGATCAATAGATTAGGTATGTATAGTACTGTACATGTACATGTACCTAATTTCTAAGCCACGATTCGAACTAGCGCAACAGACCTCACACAGAGCTGATCTGATCCGAGGATAGTTAGTTAGTCCTCGTGCCGTACGGTCCGGAACCATTTTTAACCGTAATGTGGCTGAGAACTATGTGCATGAACTGTATGTACATACATGTACAGTACAAACAGAAACAAGGAATGAGGTGGATAATGGATCGACCGATCGATCGATCGATCGATCGATCGCCCCCCGGACGGGATCTATCCGTCTTCCCGTCCTGCAAGATCTGTCCGTCCGTCTGACCCTGGCAGGGCAGGCATGCATGCATGATCTCGGAAAGTATGTACTCGAGTAGGTAGCCAAGCCAAGCCGTTGTGGCTGTACCCTGTGCAGGAAGGAAGGCAGGAACGAACGAACAAGTTAGGTATAAAGGGTTGCCTGATCTGGTGACCTACAGTAGTTGTCTATTTTATTGGTTGATTATTGCCTATCTAGGTATTTATTATAGATGCGCTACATGACGTGGTTCTAGAAGAATGTGATATGTCCAGCAGAGAGGCAGATAGGCGGGAATACCGCCAACCGTTTATTTATTTAGGTAGCCTATCTAAGGCAAGGTACTGCCCAATCTAGCAATAATAACTAAATTAGTACCTAGATTGGGAGGTACCTACCTCCTTTCTTGGATACTGTCGCTTTAACTGTGTGTCAGGTGATCAGGTCACGCAGTCTTGCCTAGACTTATTTACACTTAGAATAAAATCATGCTGGTAGCCGTCTCAGATTCGAAGGAAGACGGAGAAAGGAAAAGATACAAAGAAAAAAAAAGAAAATTACAAAAATTGTGAACAGATAGGTTCAATATAGCTAGTATAGTCTGATAGGCTTGATACTTTCAACTACATTTAGTTTATTTATTTACGTCGTCTCTCGTCGTTTATCTGAACACCCAGCATATAGGCCTAATATGGCATTTCAGAAGCTCATTTTATTAAAAAAAAAACTACCCAGCAGTATCGGAATAAGTAGACTTGATATACGCCTACTTTAATATAATACTTGTGAGATACCAAGTTCCACCTTATCTTACTCATTTGATTTGTATCAAAAAGAAGAAAGGCATTATTATTAGAGGATCTGCGTTGCCTTTCTGCATAAAAATAAATCGCTTTCCCCATGGGATTTAATCTTCCTCTGCGTGCGTGGCTATCTGGACCCCTTTTTTACTTAGAATATAGAATCTCGCAACTCATCCCGCACCTCAGATGCAAGTTTTTAAGAGATAGGTAATCTACTATCAACAGGCATACTGAAAATGTCCACTGGTGGAAGATATTTTTGAATCTGGTCTTCATAATTCGTTTATGTCGGTCCTTTCTTGAGTACTGGAGATGTCTTTTCATTTCTTTAAAAAAAAAGAAGAGGGGGGGAGGGAAGAGAGAGAGAGAGGATTTTCTGCTAACGTCAAGTGTCATTCTCATTCTAGAGATTGGCTGGCTCTCAGCCTGTCACGTAATTATACTAACAAATAGTAGGGCATGGTCCAGCATAGACCCTTTAAGTAGGCTTTGCCTTCCAAAAAAAAAAAAGACAGGAAGACAGAAAAAAAAAGGAGGGGGGATTGATTTTTGATTCACACCAATCTCACCAACTACTATTGATAATAATAGTTACCTGTTACCCTGCAGTTACGACTGACACAGCTTGCTCCCTGTCAGCAGACTCGTTGGATATAACACCCTCGGCAGTCCGCTCGCCATCGGCACAGGGACATTCCCACTCGAGTCAACGGTCACACGCGTGCATGACAACAGCTCTGTCAGCTGCTCGCCAGCCGAGTAGCCCGTGCCGCCCAGCGACAGGGTGTAGGAGCTGCCGGATGCGCCAAGGTTTGACAGCACAGTGATCACCTGCTCGCCGTCGGTGCCCTTACGCATGGCGATTGTGCTGGTGTCTTGGTAGATTGGGTAGTTCTGATGACAGTTAGCTATTAGACTCAACTCGAGTCTTCTTTCAGAAGAAGGATTGGACGTTGACTCGCCTTGTAGGTCAGGTATCCGCTGTCTTTGCTAATCGCATGCGAGCGAATCCCATTTGCAGACGCGATAAACTTGTACAGCTCGGCAGAGATGTCGTACCCCGACAGCCAGGTTGCTTCCCGATTGCCAGGATCGTTCCCACCGGAGTAGTGCTGCTCTTGACCGGCGTAGATGATAGGGATGCCATCTGATAAAATGACGAAGGCGATGGCGTTCTTGGCAAGGGAGTAGTCGCTTGTGTAACTGTAGAAAGTTAGAACAGTACAATTTCCATGATGGCTGATGCTGACCTTGCAAATCGCGGGTTGTCGTGGTTTTCGACAAAAGTCCCCAGCAGAGTGGAGTCCTTGCAACTCGATTTCACTTGGTTTATCATATTGTACAGATTGCTGATGCTCCCGTTTGTCGACTGGAATGCGGATATTATTTGAAAGTATCTGAAGAGATCAAGTTATTCCCTCAGTACCACCAATACCACTAATATATGTGCGTTTCCACTCACGTCGGGTAGTTCAATACTCCATCGAGATAGTTCTGATACGAACAGGTGTATGTTGGATCGCCATCCAGAATTTCACCCACACAGTACACACCAGCAGCCTTATTATAGCCTGGCCAGAAGTCCTTCTGGACATGCTTGACGGTGTCGATTCTCAATCCGTCGACTGAAGCGGATTAGATACAGTACCATTCTTGTAGATGATTGACTCACTCGAGTAATTGGACACCAGATTGCCCACCCAACTGTGCCAGATATTCTGCACGTCTGTTCGCGAGGTGTTCAGATCTGCCAACGCCACTATATTGTCGCCCAGCCAGCAATCCTCCACGTTGGTCTGATTGCTGTAGTTGGTGATGGCGCAGTACGGGTGGAAGTACTCCTTGTTATTGAACGGATTGAACACGCTGCAATCCATGTTTGTCCCTGAGCCAGCGTACCCCTGGAGATAGATCATCAGCAGATAGTTCCAGCAGTATGAATGGCTACTGTTACCAGATGATTCGCTACAACGTCGACCATGAGATACATTCCGCGGTTATGAAGGGCAGTCGCAAGATTCTTCAGGTCCTGAGCGGTGCCATAATTTGGATTGAGAGAGTAGCTGTAGATATCAGGAGTCAGTTAGTACATGAGAATAGGGATTTGGGCAAAAAAAAAAGAAGGTACGAGCTCGAGCTCATCGGTGAGACACTCACATATCTTGCTGCCAGTAACCGTGATAGCTTGTCCCGTCTCCGGTGTCCAGCGACAGCTGCTTCGTCACGGGAGTAATCCAGATAGCCGTGAATCCCATTCCTTGAATGTAATCCAGCTATACCGCAACGTAAGAAAATGGTTTTCAGTCAAAGACGTCCTGCTCACGTGGTTGATAATCCCTTGCCAGGAACCGCCGCAGTATTTCTATTCGCAAGTCAGCCGCCTCGCCGTCTCAACAAGAACAGTCAGGAGAGAACAGACTCGGGCATTGGTATCACATGGTGCGGTGGTGGAATTGTCTGTTCGTCCGAACCGGTCTGTGAGCAGGAAGTAGATGGACTGCGAGCGCCAGTCTGCTGGCGTTGCTGCATTGGCAGCTGCAGCCAGCAGCCCGGTGACAGCGGCAAAGAGAAACAATAGCATGTTGATATTTCATCAATTTAGGACTTGTTTCGAAAAAGCTGTCCAGCATTGAACTGCTGAACTTATCCTTTTCCAACGCTGCATTTTTGGCCCGCAGAGTTGGCAAGATTTATAACAATGACGGAAGGGGCGATCTCGCGACGTTGCAACCGCTGCGGTCCATGGCGATTAGAAGATGGGATCGACACGAGCGTCACCGATCCATATCAGCTGCGATATCGTCGGGCTGAAATCGGACATTCTGTCGTAGGCCTGCCTGGCATCCTTTGGAATGGCAAAAGACAGGGTCTCTTCCTGCATAGTCGTCACATGATCGGTGGGATTACAGTGATTGTGGTGGATTCACGTGCGATAACAGTCTCTTCCTCGATTGCGGGGTCGATCTTGCCCCTTTCAGAGATGTCTTCGCAAGGAAACGGGCATATATCGGGGGAGCTAAAATAAAGCCATGGAGCAGGTTGTTTTCTGTTTCCACTTCTGATCACACAGCCAATTACGAGACGTGTAATACCGTGAATCAAAACCAGATATATGTCAGTTTAGGCTTGTTTTAGCTATAACTTACTAATCAAAGCCCCTGAAAACACGTCAAGTTAGGTTATCACTCCAATCCTAACTCTGTTGATACTATATCAAGACGAGTACTCTGATTGGCTGCAGTCTTGGAATATATGATTAGTGGGAAAGGGGGTTAAAACTTGAACAATCAGTTTTGACAGTAGCGATGCCATGTCTATAGAGTCGAGACACGGCAGCTTGTGAATGGAGTCGGAAATGACAGGAGTACAGATTCCCTAACAGTCATGTCCTCCGTGCCTGCATCCCCGCATCCCCTGCAAAGATGCGACGCTACTCCACATCGGCTCCTTGATCTCTGCTGTTCCTGGCCTAGTGGAGCCCCATGCGCTGCTAGCTCGTGGTCTCGAATAAAATCTGAATGCGAATGACGGAGTAATTAATTACGTCCGCAAACTAAGTATGCCAAGCTTCCGTTGATGCATTTGACATATCTGTAGTGGCTTTTTTTTTCGTCATTTCAGACGTATATATAGTAGTTAGTGCCCAGCTGGCCGGGATAATGACGGGGATCTCTGAACTTTCAGCTTCTGCACGCTGAACAGTTGAACTCCGGTTTGTTGGTGTTGTCTACCATGGCGTCCCTCGTTGCTGGCGCTCTCTGTGTCCTGGGCCTGACGCCTGCTGCATTTGCGCGAGCGCCCGTTGCAGCCCGAGCCAGCGGTTCCCTGGACTCCTTTCTCGCAACCGAGACGCCCATTGCCCTCCAAGGCGTGCTGAACAACATCGGGCCCAATGGCGCGGATGTGGCAGGGGCAAGCGCCGGGATCGTGGTCGCCAGTCCGAGCAGGAGCGACCCGGATTGTAGGTTCTTTCCCACAGAAATTAAAGCACACAGGCTTCAAATCAACCCTCTGACATGTTGAAGATTTCTACTCCTGGACACGCGACGCAGCTCTCACGGCCAAATACCTCGTCGACGCCTTCATCGCGGGCAACAAGGACCTGGAGCAGACCATCCAGGAGTACATCAGCGCGCAGGCGCAAGTGCAAACCATCTCCAATCCGTCCGGGGATTTATCCACCGGTGGCCTAGGAGAGCCCAAGTTCAATGTGAACGAGACGGCTTTTACCGGGCCCTGGGGTCGTCCACAGAGGGACGGACCAGCGTTGAGAGCGACGGCCCTGATTGCATATGCGAACTATCTCATCGTAAGCTCTGCTCGCTGCTCTTCTATCTATATACTTTGCTACTCGTATGCTAATTAGATCCTGTCAGGACAACGGCCAGGCTTCGACTGCCGATGAGATCATCTGGCCGATTGTCCAGAATGATCTGTCCTACGTCACCCAGTACTGGAACTCATCCACCTTTGGTAGGCAAAAGACATATTCCTGAAACAGCGTGGCACTAATTTTACTTTATGCAGACCTCTGGGAAGAAGTAGAAGGATCCTCATTCTTCACAACCGCCGTGCAGCACCGCGCCTTGGTCGAAGGCAATGCACTGGCAACAAGGCTGAACCACACGTGCCCCAACTGCGTCTCTCAGGCGCCACAGGTCCTGTGTTTTCTGCAGTCATACTGGACCGGATCATATGTTCTGGCCAACTTTGGTGGCAGCGGTCGCTCCGGCAAGGACGTGAATTCGATTCTGGGCAGCATCCACACCTTCGATCCCGCCGGAGGCTGTGACGACTCGACCTTCCAGCCGTGTTCGGCCCGTGCCTTGGCAAATCACAAGGTGGTCACAGACTCGTTCCGGAGCGTCTATGCGGTCAACTCGGGCATCGCAGAGGGATCTGCCGTGGCAGTCGGCCGCTACCCCGAGGATGTTTACCAGGGCGGGAACCCCTGGTACCTGGCCACAGCAGCGGCCGCGGAGCAGCTTTATGACGCCATCTACCAGTGGAATAAGATCGGCTCGATCAGTATCACCGACGTTAGTTTGGCCTTTTTCCAGGATATCTACCCTTCTGCCGCGGTGGGCACCTATAACTCTGGCTCCTCGACTTTCAACGACATCATCTCGGCCGTCCAGACGTATGCTGATGGATATCTGAGCATTATCGTAAGTTGTTGCCTTAATTCTCAATGTAAAGAGAAATAGAACTAACTCAGCTCTAGGAGAAATATACTCCCTCAGACGGCTCTCTCACCGAACAATTCTCCCGTTCGGATGGCACTCCGCTCTCTGCTTCTGGCCTGACTTGGTCGTACGCCTCCCTCCTTACCGCTGCTGCCCGCAGACAGTCCATCGTCCCTGCGTCCTGGGGCGAAAGCTCCGCGAGCAGCGTCCCTGCCGTCTGTTCTGCCACCTCTGCCACGGGACCATACAGCACGGCTACCAATACCGCCTGGCCAAGTTCTGGCTCTGGCCCCTCAACCACCACCAGCGTTCCATGTACCACTCCCACCTCTGTGGCTGTAACCTTTGACGAAATCGTCAGCACCACTTACGGGGAGACAATCTATCTGGCCGGCTCGATCCCCGAGCTGGGCAACT
The DNA here is from genome assembly GCF_000968595.1 of Rasamsonia emersonii CBS 393.64. Taxonomy (NCBI): domain Eukaryota; kingdom Fungi; phylum Ascomycota; class Eurotiomycetes; order Eurotiales; family Trichocomaceae; genus Rasamsonia; species Rasamsonia emersonii. Next base: position 7,310 of record NW_013563220.1, read on the forward strand.
GGTCCCCGTCCAGCGCGATCCCCCTCCGCGCGGACGCGTACACCAGCAGCAACCCGCTTTGGTACGTGACCCTCAACCTGCCCGCTGGCACCAGCTTCGAGTACAAGTTCTTCAAGAAAGAGACGGACGGGACCATCGTCTGGGAGGACGACCCGAACCGGTCGTACACGGTCCCAGCGTACTGTGGGCAGACTACTGCCATTCTTGACGATAGTTGGCAGTGAGATAATATCCATCCCTTGTCACGAAGCTTGAAGTCATGTTTGAATCGATCTATCGATATGATTCCTGAAAGATAAAGGGACAGTGACTAACTGACTGATTACTGGCTGACTGTCCTACCTGATTTACGTGTATATATTACTGAATATGGCAAGAATGAAAGTCTGAAGATATAGTTATTCATTTTCATTATTGTATTGACTCACATAATCCCTAAATGGATGGAGGTATCGTCCCTTTTATGTTCTGCTACTCTGCATGGAGATCTTAAACCAGAAAGAAAGAAAAATTTCCAGGCCGTTTGTCTTTTCTTTTTTTGGTTAGTCATAGATAGATACCGTCAGAGATATATCTGTAGATATGCCTCGGCACAAATAAAAGTAATCGCAGTAGATGGAGTAGAATGACGATCATAAATCAGTAGGTAGATATGTAAATAAGTAAATAAATACCCGAAATGATTTAATCACATATATATGCAACTTGTAGATGGTTTTCTTCTCACCACTTGAGAACCCAGTCACTGCTCCAGGCTCCGTCACGGGTAAGACTCTGCAGTCCATTGACCACGAGGACTTTGGAGGTGGAATTGTACGTCACCGACTCCGAAGGAACAGTCTCGTTATTCAAGGTGACCGCCGACGGCGCCGCTGGGACGCCCAGCACCGTGACGTTGGCCAGCGGATTGGTGTCCTTGAACGCACCGCGGCCCGTCGCGAAGAGGGTCGAGTTCGACGCCACAAAGTCCACGTGCAGGGACGCCGGAGGAGTGATGCTCTCGCCGTCATCCACGTACAGTTGTCCCGAGGCTTTGCCGTCGCTGCCCAGGGCCACCAGTAGTGACCAGGGGCTGTTCCGCACGTCCCGCGTCACCTGCGCCGGCTGCTGCATGGGGAGCACGTTTCCGCCGCGCACGAACACGGGGATGTGGCCCAGCGGCGCGGAGATGGTCGTGTTCACGCCCGGCTTCGCGTCGAACACGGTTTGCGTGTACCAGTCGTACCAGACTTCGCCCTGGGCGACGCCGGGGAAGACGCCCTTCACGGTGTCGACCTGCGGCTCGAGGACAGGGACGACCATCAGCGACGGCCCCAGGAGGAACTGCCGGTCCACTGCAGCGAGCGACGGGTCGTTGGGGAACTCCCACGCCAACGCACGCATGACAGTCGACCCCGTAGTGTGAGCGAGGTAGAACAGCGTGTAGAGGTAAGGGAGCAGGGCGTAGCGGATCCTCATCGCCGACTTGCTCGCCTCGATAACGGATGCCCAGTTGTAGGGCTCCTGCGGGATCGCCGACAGGACGTTGTGGTTGCGGTAGAAGGGGAAGAACGCGGAGAGCTGCATCCAGCGGTTGCACAGTTCTTCATCCGTGTTGCCGTTGAACCCGCAGGTGTCGACGCCGAACATGGGGATGCCGAACAGCGAGAACGACAGCGCTTGCGGGATGGAGAAGAACATGTACGCCCATTTCGAGGCGTTGTCTCCACCCCAGTGTCCGGCCCATCGTCCGCTGCCGGCAAACGTAGAACGAGAGATGATGAAAGGCCTCTTCCCGGGGAAGATGCTCAGTAGGGCATGATAGGTTGCGTTTGTTTCCTGGTAGCCCCAGAGATTGTGCACGTCGTACTCCTGCACGCCATCGACGTGGGTTGCGTTGGGCGACACAGCGTGAACAGACAGATCGTGACCCTCCTGTACGTGATTAATCACATAGGGAGGGTAGTTGACATTCCGCACTCCAGGAGTGGGCGTGGTCCTCAGGTAGCTGATAGTCGTGGACGAAGAAGTTGCTGTCGCTGTCGCAGCAGCCTGGCTCGACGACGCGGCAGACGCAGACGCCGCAGCCGTGGCGTTCGTCACGTTGAAGTCCTCGGGGTAGTCGTAGATAACAGCTCCAGGCTCTCCCGGAAGCGCGAAGTTCGGGTGCACGGGATTCAGGGTGAGGTTCCCTGTTCCACAGCTGCCAACGCAGAAGGACGAGACCTCGTTCATGTCCAACCAGATTCCGTCAAAAGCCACCTTTTCGTGCCATAGAGTCAGCTCGTTCGTCCACCAGTCGTTGGCTTTTGGATGATGCCAATCGGTGAACACTGTGTAGCCAGGCCAGACGGCTCCGATGTACAGGCTTCCGTCGGGATTCTTCAACCAGATATCGTCTTTAGAACCCCGATCATATGTCGCATACCTAATCGAGAAGTCAGTTTCACTCACTAATATATCTCCTTACAAGACTGGACTTACGCGTCGGAGGCATTGTTAGGATTGGGGTCATAGATCGCGGCGTCCACAATCGGGATGTAGTGACGGCCACCCTTGTGGAGCTGGTCCAGGAATTTGGCTCCCTCGCTGTAGGAGAAGCGAACCGGGTCGTTCTCGAAGTCGCGGTACTCGTTCATGTAGTCAATATCCGACCTGAAGAGACGAAGTTGTCGGATCACTTTTCCTTCAAGACAACTCTTTCAAATAGCATATCAACTTACCAGATATTTTCCAATGGGATCTCGAATTTCTCGAAATTGGCCACTACATCAGCCAGCTCCGACCAGTTTCTGTATCCCCAGCGGCATTGATGATAGCCAAGGGTGAAATACTGCTGCATTGCCGGGAGGCCAACGGTGCTGGTCTGGTAGCTTCTGGTGACATCGGCCTGGGTCGGACCGGCGTAGAAGTAAAGATCAATGCTGCCACCGAGTGTCCGCCAGGTGATGCTCTGAGGACGCAGCAGCACCTCTTGTCCGTGGGCGTTTCTCAGGAAAACTCCATGCGAGAGCGACAGATATTCCTTAGAGAAATCCGTCTCGTTGTCCGTCACCAATGTGTACTTCCCATGTTCGGAGTCAACCTCGTAGTACCGGGTGTCCAGATAAAAGGGATGGGTTCCGTAGATGTTCCTGAGCTAGGTCAGTTTCATAATAATCTCTTACATATTCGATAAAGCGGTTGATTTCAGATACTTACCGGTCAATAGGGTCTGCACTATCCGCGGCGTACGTCGTGGCGGTGAAGTTGTTCCCCAGTCGCAAGCCATGGATACGCTCTCCTAGACCGTAGAGATTGTAGTTCTCCGGCAGAGAGCTCACAAACTCGATGAACTGGTTTTCATACACCAGGACAGAACCCTCCGTGCTGAAGAGAATGTCGCCAGTGGCTTTCCGGAGAACCTTGAAATTGAACGAGGGTTCATTCGACCAGCTGAAGACGAGATCACTCTCTGGAACTTGGGCTCCTGCATCGACCCCTGGCTTGGGCACTATATTTTCGGGAAGCAAATACCACGACTGGTTTGAAGAATCGACGTGAGTCGGAACGATGTTGATGTTCAATCGATCCGCAGATTGGTACTCGACAGTCAGGTTCAGGGACTCCACGTCCGTTCCATACACATTGCATGGATTCCCAGCGAGTGTCAGGGTCGCCACAAATCCAGACTCCGTGTTCTGCACGTTCGACGCCGTGTAACCGGGACAGACATCCTGGGCGTTGACGGCATTGGGATCGTCGATATTGGCAAGCAAGTTGGCCCCGACATCCGCAGCAGCCGGGACGGTGAATTGAGCAGATGATGACGTAGTAGTCGTACTGCTGATCGGTCCTGCAAGAGCACCAAACGCCTGAGCAAGCCAGACGCTGGCAACAAGGGCGGCGGAGCCTGCCATGTTGTGCGGAAGTCTGGCGATGAGATGCCACGACGACGACACCTCCAGGTATGTGAAGCTTCTTATACGGCAACCATGGCAAGAGATGCAATCTTCCTTTTTGCCGTGGCCCTGGTCGAGAGCTGTACTACCCTCACTCTGTACAATGTAGGCGTTCGGACTGTGTTCTAGAGAGCTCCCTCTTAGCGGCGTGGAGCTCCACAATATCCCCGAAGCTAGGAAGCTCGGGTTCCAAGGTTATTTTGCGGGGTCTCCACTGCAAACAAGACAAATCCTTCTCTCACCCCAGCACTGATAGAGAGATCGATGGATAGATCGATTGCTACGGGCCTACAATACGTGACTGTTCTCATACAGCTCAGGTTTTAAAATCAGGTTTATAGCCCAGTTTCAAATGTTTTCTGCAGTTTCAGGATTTCTTAGAACCTTAGGTAATAGTGCTCCAAGCTTGTTCTCAACTCCCGTAACTAATCGGCAGGCGTATTATGTAAGACTACCAACCGAAGTTCGCATGCCGATCGTGCTGAAGAAGGCAGGTCCTTTCACATTAATATTGCCGACATAGACCCGAGCAGACACTGAGAGAAAGAGACAGAAGACCGGTCCGAGTCGAAGGCCTTTTCCGGGTTTGCCGGAGCTCCCGGACGCTTTGGGGAAGTTGGCCCTGATTGGCCAGATCTCCGACAATTGCCCGACCCTAGTCGGTCTCCACAGCCTTCCATTTCGTTTCTTGGCGCGTGCGGAGCGTCAAGCGTCAATGCCCCGCATACGTCTACAGACTCTAGCTGCTGTGCGAATGCAACCGTGAGCTCATTATTGTTGACTAGAAATAGCCCTGTCGACCAGACACAGCTAGTAGCAGAAGGAAGAAAATCGAATTGCATAAGAACTCAGGTACGAAAATCGATGGACACCGTGCACGCAACCCAAGCGTCCTGCTTTATAGAGCCGCAACCTGACGCTGTATCGGATGTCCTGTCCTTTTATAAGCCATCACTCGTCATTGTCCTGTAAAGTTGTCGACCTGAGGGCCTATGTCAGTGCGCATATTCTCAGCAGGTGATATCAGTGTCCTGTTCTTGTGTCTGTTCCAATGGAGCGTACTTGTGAACAATCGGCGAAGGTTATTCCATATGGGCGTCCCGTGTCATCATGGGGATGACGATTCTGAAGTAGTAGTTTAGAAACTATTCTGACATAGATAAAGCCTCTCAGGTAGTGGGAGCAGCGAAAACAGGCGATTTGCGGGGAAGTTCAGCTCGACGTAAGCAAGCGTGGTTGTTTATTTTTGCTTGACAGGTCGCATGGTCGTGCAATTTGCCTCGAGGGGCGCAAAAGGACGCGTCGCCATTAATTCGAGGTAGCAATTGATGACGACTTGGACCAACACAATATATTGTTTGACATGCTTGGCATAGTAACAACTTTAGTTCTTCACATGCTATTAATTAAAAGGACGGAGTGCTTACTGGATTCGAAGTAGTTGGCTTAGAGTTGCGGGCTGCTGGCACTGCCAGCAGCTCAACGAGGCATCTCTTCCGGGCTCTTTCCTAGCACATGCTGCGAGAAAATCGCTCATATTGTTGAAATTATTATATTCCATCAAGTTTGGGCATGTGTCAGGCAGCAACAGCACGCAGCTGGCCTCCAGGTGCTGACCTGCATATGCATGTGAGACTACGAGTCATACCACAGTCCACTAACACGCTCAATGACATAGCCATGCGTTGTATGGAGCATTTTAAGTATGGTCAGGGCGCAACCCTCATTCGACGTATGCACCCCAGGTCGACGCCAATTGCTGCGACTGGATTGTATCGGTACGTCACGGCCGGGTGATCAGTTGATCGGCAGTTACATCCCTGATCGTTGAATGGAACGGTTGTCATTGATAGCACGATATTAATCCGGAATTTAGCTGGATCGGTTCATGCAGGGGCGTGGCCTTGGTCGATCGTGAAACTCTCAGTCAATGCATCGAGGGAAGCTGTACGATATAGTTCGCTAAGACTGGAAAAGTGCTGATGATTTTCTCTGTGCTTTGAATGAATGAGCATCGAGGCTGTATCCACTGCTGCTTCTGTGAGGTGAATTTTAGAAAGACCAACGCTGTTTTTATTTGCCTTGCGATAATCAGTAGATCAAGAGAGAGAATCAGAAAGCGGGTGACTGTACCCCTGAAGATCACCGAAATGGGTATAATTCCTGAAGACAGGCGCGATCGATGGCATCATCGATCTCCCGCTCAGCTCCACGTTTTCCAGGCGTGGAGAGACCTTAGTTAAGAAAGTTAATTTGGCACAACGCCTTGGCGGGGAGAGTTGAAACTTAGCATGGCTGACAGGGGCTCCCGCACACCGAAACACCCAAAGGGTGCGGCTCCCCCGCCCTCCCACCTTCCCCAGTTTCTGCGAGGACTCGGCTATGACGAATGCCACCATCAGGGTAACAATTGCACCTTGATGGTTCAGATAAATCAACCGTCTTTTCCATGCGTCATTGATAAGATGTCGCTTATCTCCCACGCATCTCACCTAACTCTGCTGCGCTGTCTTCCTCGGAATCATCATGGATCAGACGCAGGCATCGACACCCAAGAAGGCCCTGAAGCAGGCCTGCGATAACTGTCGCCGGCGCAAGATCAAGTGCAATCGAGCCTACCCATGTGACAAATGCCAAAGATTGCTCCTCTCTTGTTCATACAGTGATGTCCTGCAGCGCAAGGGTCCCAAGTTCCGCACACTTTATCCTCTCGCGCCGCTCCATCCGCTCTCTGCCCAGTATCAGGCTCCTCCGAGTGGCAACCATGCATGTCAGGGTAACAGGCCTCAGTTCCCTGGTAGGTCTTGTACCATAATCCCTGAACTGGTTATCTCGCGCCTTCTTACACCAGGCTAGATGGTTGTCAGACGAGCTTCTCATGGAATCCAACATATGACTCGTACTCCTCACCTGACTCGATAGACTCACACTCCCAATGTGAATTGGCAAGCTACAGAGTCTTCCCAAAGGCAAGGAGGTTGTCCTCGCTCGTGCTGCTGGCACATGTGAACATTTATCTGAAGTACCTGTATCCCATCATGCCAGTCATACGACCCGAACAAGTCCTCAACGACAGCCGTGAACCGGAGAAGCTGACCCCGAAGCGGTATGCTTTCATGGCAGCCCTGTGTGCAGCGACGCATGTGCAACTCAAATTAGATGGCGCAGATGCAATGACGGACACCTCCTCGGGACATGCGTTGTCTGACGGACGCTCCGCGATGTCTGGGGAGGAATTATTGGCAGAAGCCGTTAGCGCCAGAAAGGAGTGTGATATAACGGAGAACGTTGACATAGAGACCTTGTTGACGTCGTTTTTCCTATTCGCTGCCTATGGCAATCTAGACAAACAAGATCAGGCATGGTTCTATCTCAGCCAGAGCACCGCCATGGCCCACACACTAGGTCTCCATCGAGAATCGACGTATTCGAATTTTGACCCCACGGAAGCAGAAGAAAGAAGAAGAGTATTTTGGCTGTTGTTTGTCACCGAGAGGTACGTATATCGGGAATTGGATGGTTCAGGGGTGGAACACATATCTGAAATGCCATTGCAGAGCGTATGCGCTCCAACAAGCCAAGCCGGTCATGCTGCGGAGTTCCATACACAAGCCCAAGGTTCTTTACTCGGAAGATCCAATCTTGGAATACGGATTCCTTAATCTCATCAACATCTTTGAAAAGCTCACCCCCGATCTGTACGATTGGGTTTCTGTCGGGTGTGATGACTCGATTTCCAAAGTCCCTGCCACGGGATCAATACGGAACCAAGTATCCAAGCCAATTTCACTGGAAGGGGTGCTGGAGATACAGCAAGTCGATATCCTTGTCACGCAGCAATGGCTTCAGGCGATGATGTGGAAACTTTCTATGAGTGGCTCGCCGCATCCGACAAATACTGACACTCTCCTGCCCTTCCATTTGCCCGTCTTGGTAGGAAAAGCGGTCATGGATGTTATCGGCTCTGTATCTCAGAGTGCCATCGATGCCCATGGGATTGGAATGGTAAGCTTTCATCTCTCGGAGTCGTGTCTCGCCATCCTAAATTTTCTTCGCGGCGCAGGAACAAAAGCTTTACGACATGGGTACCTCGATCGTTGATGTGACGCGCTCTCTGCGGTCTGCAGCCACACAACGCTTGGCGGCATCGGTGGCTGATCCCAAGGATCTTCTCTGGGGTATTCTCAATATCCTGTCGAAAATCCGTGGGTCACAATCTTATCTCTTCCCGGCTTTGCTGCAAAAGTCGAGCAGCGTATTTGGGCTTGAGTCACCTGCCACCCTAACGAATTCGTTGAGTTTTGCGGAAGATTATCCGCCCTCCTGGGACGTCAAAGAAGCGGGTTCTATAGAGGCCGTCACTGCCGGCGGAGAACTCGATCAAGATCAGGATGATCGCGAGAATGGCAACAGGTTACGAACTGACGCTCCTCCACTGGTAGATGCACTCTACCTGGCCTGATTTGAGACCAGACTGCTATGCTCTGATCATGTTGACATCTTCTGTTGTATTTTTTTTGTCATGATATTGCATGGGCGCGGAGTTCTGATATCCGTAAATATTTTTGTTTTTGTTCGGAGGTACTAGGAGGGGCCTGGCATGATCCGTCAGCTTCTTGTATATGTATATTCTTCGTTGATTTTTTTTTCTGCACTCACTGTATTTAATCTGACCTTCGGCAGAGTTCAGTGGACTAGGAATGATACCCAAACAAAACAGATGCCGGGGCTGATAACCCTGGTAGCAGAAATAGGTGACTCAAAAAGAATATTGATGCGACCAAGGAGGTAATCAATGAGCTATAACAGCGATATCATTATAATTTTTTTGCTACTATGTACTGGTAGATGATAGGACATTAGTGTAAACATTATGGGTGACGATGATGATGGTATAGATAATATGATTTTGATATAAAAAAACAAACAGGGGAAAAATAAAATAAAATAAGCAACCCCGTCTATATTTTATTTATTCATTCCTTTCGCCATGCCAACTCCAGAACGCGATCGCCTTCAAGGAGACTGCGGTGTATATAGAACTGCCGGATGAGGCCGTCTTCTATCACGACGTCCTCGAGCCGGTAGCTGAATTTCTTGGGGTCCTTGGGTCGTAAAGGTCCCAGCGTGTAGAGCCACGACTCGTCCGTGGCCCCGTTCATGTCGTCCCAGGTCTTCTCCATGCTGATGTCGTCGTCCGGGATGTTCGTGCTGTAGCGGATGACCGAGTAGCCGTTCGTCAGGATCCAGCCGTCCGAGAAGCGCCACTGGCGGAGCAGACACGTCGTCCCGCAGACCAGTGCCACAGCGCTGAGTTTCACCATGTCGGCGTCGAACCAGGACCGCCAGTGATGGACGGACACCGGCACCGGGCGGGCCGCCTCGAAGAAGCCCGACGCGTCGCCCATGAGGTCCAGCTGACGCAGACCCGGGTCGACGGTCAGCTTGGTCGTGGTGTATTGATAGATGCAGTGCGCGATTTTCCCGTCGCCGTGCTCCATATCGGCCTCGCACTTGTCCCAGACGTCCCGCAGCTGGTCCATGAGAGGTCGGGAGAAGAACATTCCGGCACCGCCGTATGCGATGATGCCAAAGACGGCCACCTGTTTGTCACTTTCGGACAATCCTCCAATATAGTACGGTTTCGTCTCGTCGTACTTCGCAAGCATTTCCACGAGCTTAGGGAGAGAGGGGAAAAAGGTATCGTCATCCATGATGCAAGACCATTTGGTTTCCTCGCGAGCATTCTCAGCCAGGAGCTTGACCAGCGAGGAGTACCGGTCGTTGTACTCTGCATCCGATTCGAAGATGATTAGGTTAATTCCGAGCGAGCTGGCCTTGCGCTTGATTTTCTTGATGTCTCCGTAAGGTTCGATCAGAGCGAAGATGCGGGCATTGCTATCGCTAGCCCAGTGCGCAAAAGCGTCCAGGGCCCCAATCAGCCGATCTCCTGATGTTGCAATGGCGAAATCAATGTGGGAGGCGTCCACAGGGGCGGGAGGGATAGGAACCTCGACGACGATCGGCTCCGAGCAGTTGGCCGTGTAGTCCTGGTCCGTGGCGGAATGGCTCAGGTTGACGCTTTGAGTGTCTAGCAAAGGAATGTCCAGCCGCGTGGACATGGGCACCGGCTTGTCGGTGTGACGGGCGACAATCTCTCGACGCACATAGTGGACGGATCCAGACAGACCGTAGCGCCCGAGGACCTTGACATCGACACCGCACATCCGCTCTGGGGACACTTCTTTGGCGGTAGCGACCAAGTCATATCTAGCCCGCAGATGGCTGTAAAAGAGAAAGAAAGCGACGACGAGCGAGATGGCCGCGAAGATCCGCAGCACCTTCCTCGACGGTGTTGCGGAAGCCGGGAAAAGCTTCTCCAATGACTTGCTCGACATGTCTGCGACCAGAGAGCCGGCGGGGCCCGAGAAGGGAGGATGTGCTTCACCGGAAGATCAGGTAGGAGGGATGCGATATTAAACGTAGACAGTTCTTCGACATCACAAGCGAGTAATAGAGCCGGTACACCGTGTCATAGGGACGTCGAGGAGGGACGACGGTGTCGTAAACACGGTTCGTAGTCGCCAGTGACGCATAAAAGGTGCAAGAGGACGCCGGCACGAGGACCACGGGACGACTGGTCCCGGGAGGAGTGGATGGGCAAGGCTGCCTCTGCGATAACGAGGGAGAATTGGAGGCTGCGATTATAAGCGGACGGCGAGAAGACGTGAGAGAACGGCGAGAGAAAGGAATGTCTGTACAGAGTAACTAGTGATTAACTTGTTAATAATCAGTGCTCCTCGACAATCTTCAACTCTCCGACGGATCGGCAGCCTCAGCCACCAATGACGCGGTCGCGATCAATCAGGGCGGGCGCGCGGTGGAGAAGGATCGGCCGCGGCGCCGAAACTCTGACAGGCGCCGCCCTCCAGACAGGGCAGTCCCGTCGACCCCTTCCCCACGGATGCGCGCTGCTAATGTGCAGCGAGGAGCCCATGCGAAGCATCTCACCGACATTCTCCGTCTTCTGGAGGAGGCTCCTGGACAGAGCTGATCTGAATTGATCGAGATGGCTGCCATGATCCATCATTGATCCCTGTGGCTGGCCGGTGCCAAGCCTGCCAAGGATTCGACGCGTACGCCACATGGAAGTCGAACGAATTTTAACGTTTATATGCCGAAGTCCGCTTCTATATATACCTATCGTCCAGCTGAAAACCGGTTCTCAGGCTCAACGGGGTTAGATCGGATGTCGAGAAATGCCGATCTTACCTAGGTAGGACAAGTATTCCTGTGCTGCAGTCTGCAGACGTCCGTATGGAGAGATGGTGGCCATAGGATACACAGAGTATCCGTAACTAGTAACACAAACTGCATCTGCTGCTGCACGTAATACGTCATGTCTCGAGTTAAGCTGAAACATACATGAAGACAAAAGATTGAACTTCAACGGCCGTGACGGAGGACAACGACTGCAAAGCCATGCGGGGCTCAACACGTGGGGCCACGCTGGCCAATCCCATTACAAAGACCCGAGGTAGGCCAACACGCGATCTGATAAGAACAAGAACGATAACTAGAATAATAATACCTAGCAAGAGTATATACAGAGTGGTTAGGCGATTGAGAGAAATTCATTCATCACAGTTATTTCAACTTCTGTCCACACCCGTCCATAGCATTGCGCTAACGACGGGTTATAGAGAGCTACTTAGCTTGGAAGGAGACCTGCCAATGTAAGTTACATATCGGAACTAACCCACCAGTTGCTCTCGAGTGTGAGCTCACAGGTATTTCTCGAAGAAGGCCGCGACTTGCTTGTACCTGCACAACCACGCATTAGCGTCTACTGTTCAGACGATCATCGCGAGATCAGCCTTCATGCAAGCATGACCTACCCTCTCTCGAACTCTTTCTTGTTCTGCTCGTCGTCCAGGTTGGCCCGCGCTCCCATCCAGCCGTGGAACATGGTATCGTACGTCTCGACCTCGGAGCCGATGCCCGCCTTGCCTTCGAGAATGCTCTTGTACTCAGCAATTACCTCCTTGGGCTCGTCGGGCGATGCAAGGATGATGTGAGGGATCGTGATGTTGCGGGCGTCATTGGTGTCGAGGAGTCTAGGGAGTGCCATATTAGATCCGATCTAATCCCTTCTGGATCGAAAGAAAGTTGTGGACTGAATGCCACTAAGAGAAGGAGACATACGACGGATGAGCTTGACCGGAAACTGCAAAATGCGTCCCCTGAGCAGAGACAAGGGCGGACAACTGCGCAGGTGATGTCAGTAACGACTGCTTCTCCATCCAGCTCCTGAGTTGGAGTTGTCTCAGCCGATTATCTCACCTTTCCACCCCAGCAAAGTCCAAGAACCGCCCATTTCTCCACGCTGGGGTATTTGGCCTTGCTTTCGGCGACCACCTTCAGCAGCTTCTCGACGTTCTTGGGCGGTGCAGCCACCTCAGCAAAGAACTTGCCCAAGGCGTCCTTCTTCTCCTGCGTGTCCGGGGGCAGCCAGGCGCGATCCGCCTGCGTGCCTTCGAAAAGGTCGGGCACCAGAGTCAGGGCGTCCAGGTGCTGGGCCAGGCGGTCTGCGCCCAGGAGGGTCTGGGGATAGAAGCCAAAGATATCGTAGACAAGGATCACTCCGCGCTTCGCGGACGTGTTTCCAGTTGCATCTGTTCAGTCTCTCATCAGTCACTTACATCTCCATTGAAACTGCATGGCTGGTAGGTAACTCACAAACATCAAGTCCTGCGATCTTCTGGACAGGTATGGTCTGGGTGGTCCCCACCGGGGTCCTGGTGCAGCAAGACGAGTTGACTCCGGCCATTTTCCTTTTTCCGGTACGAATATCAGCGTTGTGAGTGATATGCTTCGACAATAAGGGAGCTTTGGTTCCTTCAAGTGCGGGGTTACAAAGACATTTATATAGGAGCTACGATTCATACAATTGCTTTACAGTACTGTACAATAATAGTACCCCTCATCTTCTCCTCGGTGGGCCGGCCGGCTATTATCTTGCAGAGACCGGTCCGCCGATTCGGGGTTTGATATTTTACACCACCAGAATTACTAATTACACCAGCTTCTAATTGGCTTCGGGAAAGGTCGGAAATCACCATACCACCAAATTTACTACCTGTGAATTCGATCGTCATTTTTTTTTAAAAAAAATTGTGTTTCAAACTGTAATTTAACACCCAGATAAAAAAAGGAAGAAGAAGAGAAGAGTAAACATGCGGGAAGGATTATTGACATTGACCCGGTTCACTGTCCTGGAAAGAGAAGGAACGAGTGAAGATTAATGACTTTGGAAAGAGCATATTGTGAGTTCCTACATGAACAGGTTGCTAGAGGGTGCAGTTGCCTAATAACATCGAGTTGTCCATTGTCTAGGACACTGCACCAAACAGCCATGAAGCAATCTGAAACATGCAGAGGCACTGCAGAATTATCCATAGGAGGAATCAGTAGAAGGCTAAGCTGTCCTCTGGCACAACAACCACACTGTCACATTGGGCTTCCATACACCACCAACAATAGAGAATGAAGGATAGGTTTAATGAAGAAAAAAAAAGTCACACGTATGACTTATCAGTCTAAACAGTAAACTGATAGTTGTTATCACCACAAACTTTTGCAGTATGGAGCTTGCGAGTTATGGAAGAATAAATAATATAGAGCACTGGTGTGAGGGCATAGACACACATTCGTTACCTCCTCAGTCTTCCCAGAAAATTCACCGAACGTATCCATAGCCGACCGCATATAAGATGGAGAAACTCACTTCTCATGAGTTTAACCAGGACTTGGAATATCAAATCTCTCTCTCTTTTGTTTTACGGTACGTTGAGAATTTTGGTTCTGTTATTGGAAACCCGCCTAGATGAGCCTGCTCTATGTGGCCCAACGTTGCAGATTTCACTCATGAAATGCCAGTTTTCCTGTACAAACCTTGGCCGGCAGGTATGAAGCATGCAAGAAATCTCGTAGAAGGGTGACAAGAGCGTGGTCAGTGTCTTCAGGGCAAGGATTAGCAGCCGACGAAAATAAAAAAAATCGATCAGAACAGTAAACGTACTTGGACCGCTCATAAGAGACACATGGACAGGGAGCAGCTGGGACTCACCGGTGATCTTCGAAGGAAAAGGTGCTTGGCCAACTAGATAAGAAGATTAGAATAAAAGGTCTCGACAAGGTGTTTTGGATTATAATAAGTACCTGGAACAACAACGGCCGGGACACCCGCAAGACTTGCTTGGTGGTCTTCCCGTTCATTCCAACGGTAGCCTGACGAATGCTCGGGAGATCTGAAAAAAATATCAGGTAAGGTGACCTTCATGGCTTAACTTGTGCCTTACTTTCGATACTCGTCCCGGTAGAATGGCTTTGGGTCTCCTACGGGGTAAACCATGATGGTATTAAAACTCTCCCCAAGAATAGTGCCGCGAAGCCACGAACTATAAATGCGCTTTCGCTCCGATGCAACGGCAAGTTCTTCATTTGAAATCTGCGAGCCGCGCTTGCTATATATACCGTTAGATAAAAATCAACCAGCCGGTAGAGCGAACGTACCAGCAGTAACGAACAGTTGGATGGACATAGGGAGAATATCCGAACTTTTTCTCGTAGTCCTTGCGGAACGGTGTCAAACTCTCGTAGTATCCCTTCCAGAGGATAGTCATAAACGTCTGAAAAAGCATTAGCACACAAAATGGACTTTTTTTTTAGTCGGAGTCTGACATTCTGAAGGTAGTCCTCTAGCGTTTCGCGGCTGTCGGCTGGGTTCTTCTTTGCCCACATATCCTCGAGAGACACAATAGATCTCTGGATACCAAGAAACTGTTCCAATTTTGTTACAAAATCTTCCATCTTTTGTTTTCCCGTGTTTTCCGGTCATTGTTTCCAGTAATCAAGGGGATAAAGGAGTTTGACTGGCCTCTAATCAGGAATTAGAATGAGAAAAGCAGTTGATTCGAAATATCACATACTGAAATCGCAGAACGACTTGTTTCACCGTATAGACATGTGCATATCGTTTGAAATACGTCCACATCTCTGCACATGAGTCCTATAGTGTCCATTGATCTAAACGAACATAAGCAGCTACGCAAATTGGGTGGATGTCAACGCAGTGGGGTAAATACCGTGTAATTGGGATGATGCGGGACATATCTGTAGAATCGATACTTGGACGCATGGCAAACAACCCCATAACCGCAGCCCGACCACGTATACTGCCACCAGCTGGAATTGCACCGATTAGAGGCCTGTGAATGCAAAATGCTCAGAGCTGACCTACTGTCTGTGCCTATTCCGAAGTGCACCCAGTCATAGCCTGCAAGAGCAACGCCGGTGCCAGTACTGCTGCCTCTCGGAGAGAGGTATCCATCACCTCGAGGATTCCAGGGACAGTGGTAATCGACCCAATCTGCAGTAGGCTGGTCACTTGACGCAAACTGTGTGCATTTTGTCTTTCCGACAATGACAGCACCTAGCTCAAGGAGGCGGACAACAGCAGGCGCTGTAGCATCTGAACATTCGTATAAGCTCTCATAAGCGCGACACTGACCAGTTGTTTTGACTCCCTCCAGATCAATGATGTCCTTTACTGAATCGCATTCCATTAAGCGGTTTTCCGGCCGACTTGGGGAAATGTAGTCGAGATGGGACAGGAACCATCAACTTCCCTCTGTGCATGCAGGTGACACCAATAAATCTAGGACCATTGAGCCAATATTGAATCAGATAAGGAATCATACTTCTCACCTGCTTGACCGAAATGCATGAATGGTAGGAAGCTGGAACGCTTCATAGATGTCAGGAAATAGTCTCCATGTACGATGAAGACTGGTGCCTTTCACGAAGTAAGGTCCCTCGGGCAAGATCTCACCCAGATCTTGCGATGATATGCTGAATACATCCGTACATTCCAGCTCTCTCAAAATCTGTTGTGCATCGTCACTGATTTGAAGCTGCTGTCGATGTCTAGCATCATGGAAGGCAAATATAATTCAACCCCAGAAAAATGCCAAAAACTCGTCGTCAGCCATAAACGACGATATTTTGGATTGCAACAGACATCTGCTAATCTCGGAGGTTTCGCAAATAATTACTGACGCAGGAGAGAAACTCGGATCAGTTGACCCAACTCTTTTGCGCTAAGCTTTGGTCTCAGCATTGATAAATGTAGTCGTGAGGGTGGTATCTTACATGATGCTCGTTTCTCGGTTGAAGCGGGTCAAGAGGGAGCGCGTCCTCTTCGATTAGGATGTGCACTTCAGGGGGTAAAGAAAGAATATTCAAGCGATGGTCATCTGTTCCGAAGGCGGCCGATTGCTAGAGATGTTTTAGCTCAAATTACCGTTTCAAGATCACACCAGACGAACAGTAGTGTACTTTGGACCCTCTGGAGCCACTGGGCGGCCAGCAGGAACTGCCCGTCCGAAGAGCCGGCAAATCAAGGGCCACATGCTCGGCACAAGAAGTAAGATGATGAGGAAGTCGCGAGCCCTGGCGGTGTCGGGGTAAGATTTGTGGCGTCTGTAAGATAGATAGTTGTATAGTTTACAGGAGCTGTCCTAGAAGATGAGTCACTAAATTTATATATGGGAGTCATAATTGCAGATTAAAAAGAATTCACGGATCAAATTTCAACATGTTCGGTGTTGATAGACCCTGTTAGGATCGTGACCACTCCACTAGTAAATATAGGATAAATCTCCATGTAGATTGACATTGCCCATATATACGATATTATATATTTTTCATCTGTGGCGGTCCCAGCTGTGTAGATGACTGTGCGTACTCGGATTCGGTCAATTAGCGACCAATTCTGCTTCGGTCTTGTTTGTAGCCAAAGATTTATTGTAGGCAGCTGATAGCATCTCGACAATTTCCGTCTTTCCAGATCGCTGCGCCCAGGAAAGCGGTGTATCACCAAACGAGTCAACAGGACAAAGGTTAGTCACTTTCTCAAGCAGTATCTCCACTGCGCGGGTTTTTCCAAAGAATACAGCCGTGAAAAGAGGGGTCATCCCGCTATAATTAGCCGTATCTGGATTTGCTTTGGCCGCCAGAAGTTCTTTGAGAATCTCGATCTGTCCATTCTTCGCTGCATGCGCAAGAGGTGTTGAGCCAAAACTGTCTACCGAGTCTGGAAATGCTCCATGCTCTAGTAGTCTCTTCACCGCTGGGTAATTTTCGTGAGCTGCTGCGCATAAAAGCGGGGTTCTCTGGAAATAGTTCTTTGAATCAAGAGATGCGCCTCGAGAGAGAAGCAAGTCAATAACTTCTGCTGTCGCTGACATCGCCGCAACGTGGAGACAACCGCCATCGCGGCTAATCATAGAATCTGGGTGAACACCGCTGTCCAGCATCAATCTTATCAAGTCGCTCTTCCCGCTTCTTATTGCATAATATAGTGGGGTGCGATCAGAATTATCTACAGACAGGGGGTCTGCTCCTTTATGGAGTAGAATCTCGACAACCCGTAAGTAGTCACGCCTTGATGCGTATGGATATTCATGCAACCTAGCGGGTGAGGCAGCAGCAGCAAAGGATAAAGCTGTTCGACAATCATGTTTATCCCGTCCTTCTAGACAAGCTCCATTGTCCAAAAGCATTTCAACAATCTCAGGATAGCCACAGGCAGCAGCGTGTGCGAGAGCAGGTTGTCCAAAAATGTTCTCATTGGGATCAGCTCCCTTGTCCAAGAGTATTTTGACCAAAGACACATCTCCATAGAAGATGGCACAACCCAAGTAACTGTCCCCTCTAGAAGTTTTGCAATGAGGATCTGCGCCCTTTCTCAGCAGCAATTCGAGGACGCTGTAGTTACGAGTGTACTCAGCTGGCCGAACCGCCTCAAGTATGCGCAACGAGTTGATCGTTTCGTTAAACATCTGTTCGAGAAGAACTTCACAACCAGTGAGAGCGGCCACTTCCAAGTCGAACCTAAAATCCCGCAAAGTAAGATCCACCATATGCTCACGTAAATATAACACTAGCCAGTTCACACATTCGTTGGAACCAGCTTTGATTAGCCTAATGGCCTTTTGAAGCAGGCTTCTAGTTGCTTTTGCACCCGATTTCGCAAGATGGCTGGGCCAGTATGCGGCGGCATACGCGAGGAAAGAATGCTTCGTAGCATCTGGCAGCACGAATCTTTCGAGATCCACGACAATGTCTTTTTCAAACTCGGGTAACAAAAGGTATGATGTGCAAATATCGGCAAGGACGTAATTCGAATCATCCTCGTTTAACGAATGCTTCCAACCCTTCAAACTCATAGTTCCAATCCCGCAATTCAACAGGAATTTTTTCGCTGATTGATGGATGAGGTGCACCCGAGAGTTTTTGATATCCAGGAAGGATCCACAGCTTGCTTGCAGAGTAGCCGGAAATGTTGTTTCTGGTTCGAGAACAAGACCTTGTGAGCCAGTCATCTCGCTCACCGCCAGAGCCACGTTGATCTCTGTGATTGTGAGCGGTCGAGCAGCCATCACGATTATCTGAAGGATTTTTCTGGTCTTGTCGCCATCTTTACTTCTTGCCAGAATCCTCTCATAGGCAGCCTCCACAGTTGGTGGCAGCTCATCGAGTTTCCGCTGCAACCTCTCTGCTGCAATTCCCGGGTTCTTTTCTAGTTCAGAAAAAGTGAGTGACACCCAGAGGTAAGTCCGGTTTTCGACTTCATTCAATTTATGACGAATGCTTTCATGGGCATTGTCATCAATTCCCAGTTGCTTTCTAAGCTGCCGGAAGGAATCAATTTTTGCTTGAATGAAAGTTTTGATTTCAAGGTAAATGTGTTCCTTCTCTTCTGCGTTTTCGCCCATCAATCGTATTTCTGTACCTAGTTTGATTCCAAACAGACTCTCCGTCATAGAAATTCGGGGTTGACTGGTAACGAGGAATTTTAATTTAGGATAGTCTTCGGGTTGAGAACACACGCCGCGAAGTAGTCGAATCATCGAGTCTTGCATATCTTCGGAGCATTCGTCCAGCGCATCGATGACACAGATTGTCCTGCCAGCTTCGGGACAGGTGGTAACTTCCAGAAACAATTTCCACAGTTCGCTCAATCTTTCACAAAGCTTATCACCATGTCGTTGAAAGAATGGAATCGCGCGTTCCAGGAGCGAAGGGTCCTGTGTGAAAAACTGATGCAAAAATGTGGAAATGGCAGCTGCTGGGTTCTTTGTCTTTTGGTCCTCATCCCTGAAGAAAAAATAGCAAATATTATCAGCTGGACTCGCATCAAGACTCAGGAGGTGTTCGTCAATTAAAGACTTTGCCAATACTGTTTTACCACAACCGGGATCCGCAGTAATCCAAAGCAATTTAGTTTCTTGTGCGTTGAGCCACATCAGATACTTTGGGTGGTTCAGGATCCATTCACAAGTGCCAGGCACACGCGGGGGAACCTCATCTTTGATGTTTTGATAATCCACAACACTGAAGCAGCGGAAACACTCCCTCAGCAGACTGTTTTGAGGCAAGTCCTTCAATTCCTGCATCTTCTCATTCAGCTCTTTGAATTGCTCCTCAATCTTTGCCTCGATATCGTTAACTTTTGTACCGATATTGTTGATGCTCTCCGAATCTGTGAGGTTTAAATAGCTGCGACAAGTCTTGTCAGCCTCTTTGACTGCTTCGAGCATACCCGCCCAATCGTCAGTTTGGAGAATATTTCTCTGCAGACGGGAAAGTGTTTTTTGATGGAAATATCTCAATGCACTCATTTGGAATTTGAGCATCAAGGCAAATAAATCTATCATCGCACACTTGACATCAGTGTCTTTGGCGTCGCGGCCCATTTTGCAGAGGTAGACTCTGTCAACTACAGTGTAGTAGCGAATCAAAGATGAGATATATGTTAGCCCATCGAGAAGAGCGGTGCGTTGTTCGACTTCGCTGCTGGCTAACTACCCTGTCGTTCAGCCTGCTGGAAAAGGAGGAAACGCTGATCTGCCTTTCTGGTCACTCACAGAAAGCAACAAGCATACTCCTGCTAATGGTAACCCAATGTGAACAGGATCTACTTGGCCCACAGCCAGGAGAATGTCTTTGGTTTTCAAGACATTCTTGATTACCTCGTCGACCTTCTTCCTCAGGTGAATCTGCTTATTTCCGAGTCTAAACCGCCAGCGTCGCTCATTCCACAGATCTACTCTTCGAGAAACAGTCTCTTGCATCAACGTTGGAATGGGTTTGGGAGCAATGTCCGTTGTATGAGACGTGCCGCTTTCGAGTTGTAGAATGTGCTCAAAATCTTCGACGAGTTGCTTGTCTCTTTGCCGCAATCTCCTGTACGCCTCCGTCCAGAGATCTTCCCCGGGACTTTGTACTGAAATGGGGACAGAGTGGGAACCGTTTTCATAACTTGGAGGTTTGGCAAGTTCGGCCGAAGAATTATTTGACAAAAGACGAGAGGTAGGGTTGTTTTCGGCACGCTGCGACAAGACTGGGTCTCCATTGCGCGCTCTGCTCAGCTTCAGCACGCTTTTCAGCCTTGCTCTCGATTTTCCAAAAAGTGGCATATCGGATCCGTGTTAAGGGAAAGAATATCATTAATTGCGATAGCATAGCGAGTAGGGAGGAGGCATAAAGCAATAAAGCAAGTCGAAAAGATATCGGTGGCATCTTGCATCCTCCCTTGAGGCTGTGCCTGCCCCATTGCTGCAGGCTTCCTGAAACATGACAGAGCCACGTATTAGGTAGATTGCTAGACAGCCTTGTTGACGTTCTTGTTAGCACAGACGTAGCTACCTGAACCGCTTACACAGCTGGCCAATAGTGACCCCGGTATAGCCGCCGGAAAGCCTGAGTGGGCAAAAAGGACAAAAGAGGACCAGTAGGCTTGCTCACTACTACTGTTCGTGGAAATGCAGCGTATCGAAGTAACAGCAATTTCACAGCAGTTGCCATGATTTTTCCTGCATTGAAGCGTCACAGTTGATGGTCTTCATTGCATACCATCGATTCTGAAAGCGAGACACCGAACACATCTGCAATTGGTGTTCCACTTGCTTCGAGAGACAACCTGAGGTCTCAAATCCTGCATTATCGCCTAGATGTTGTATTGCTGCCATATTCAAACCTATTAGAAGGCATAAAACCTCGGATGAGAGTCAGTTTGAAAGTAGGAACCTGAGCATGTATTAGCAGACATATCAATCACAATGACAACTACCATATTAGCAAGATGGACGTAATAAAAGGATCTTGTCTTGACAGAATGTCCATAAAAAAATCATCGAGAACAGTTCTGTTTGTTAACTGCAAATCAGTTTGGGGCAATACTAACGGCAGGCAGGCGGGCATCTGTACAGGCGACAAAGTGCGCCACTAGTGCCGAAAGTCCCCAATGTGGAGATATCGATCCCGCACAAGCACAAGATCCGTGATCATTCGCCTGGAGCATACCTTGGCCACCACCCATTGGGAATCTCCTGGGCTTCTATTAACAGAATTTCATAGGAGTACCTTTCACTTGATTTCGCAGGTTCTCGCCATGACTTGATTTCTGTTACTGCTCGATCGGACTCGACTCTACCCCGCAAAATCTTGTCCGCAGCTTCCCAAATCGTTCTGCTTAGCGACTCTTAAGTAACAGGATGGCAGCAGCTTCGGTGCAGTCGTTAAGCACTCTCTTGCAGCGCGCATCGATTGAAGATCATGAGGAGGTTCTTAAGGCATGCAATGCAGCTTTAAAGAAGTCCAAAAATGACGTCCACGCCCAGCACGCCAAGGCTGTCGCTCTGCTGAAGCTCGACCGGTACGATGACGCGTTGCGGGTGCTGGAGGAGGGTGGAGATGCACTGAAGAAAAGAGCATCTTTGGAATACGCATACGCTCTTTATAAGTGTGGAAAATGGAGCGAGGCAGCAGATGTGGCCGCCAGATTAGGTTCTGGGAGGGGCGCAAAGCATGTTGAGGCACAAGCGGTAGGATTGCTTCACACCTCCTACTGCACTTCAGCCGGTTTATTTCCAACAGAATTTCGTTTAATGCACAGAGCTACCGCGCTGAGAAATTTGCCAATGCTGCAGAAATCTACAAGAATCTTTCCAATGAAGACACGTCACTAGGCAACGAGCAGAACGATATACGCATTAATACCTTGGCCACAAACGCACAACTGTTATGGAAAAGAGAGGCCGGTCTAGCTGAAGCTATACGACCTACAAGAGAAGATCTCGAGGCCTTCGAAACTACATACAATGCGGCTTGCTCAAGTCTTGCGCGAGGAGATCTCCGCCAAAGTGAGCTTTTACTCAAACGAGCCAAAGGTATGTGTCGGTGGACGTTTCAAGCGAACAACATTGGTAACGAATGGCACGCAGAATTATGCAAGACTTCAGAGTATCTCTCGCCGGAAGAGAAGGAAGTTGAGTTATTTCCTATTGCGATCCAGGAGCTATATGTCCTTATAAGACAGGGGAAATTTGAGAGCGCAGAAGTACTTGTGAAGGAAATTTCTTTCAATCAGTAAGTATAGCATGAATGCCTTCATAGATGAATTTGTGGATCGCTCATGCGCATTCAGAGCCACGGAACTTTCCACGAGAAAAATCGCTCAGAACAATATATTATTGACAAGGCAACATGAAAACCCATATGTTCTCCACAAACTTTTCCACAGCACACAAACACCTACAGATAACGACAAGCTCTTTGAATTTCAAAAAAATGCCATTGTGGGGAATTCGCATTCTCTGGACCTCCTCGTCCAGAAATTCGATGGAGTAATTCGATCTACTTCAAAGGCACTGGCTCAGCGTCCTTATCCATCGACATCCTCGAGCGATAACATTCTCTCCGTGTACAACGCCGCAGCACGAGTTCAGGACAAGACAGGGCAAAAAGCGATTCAAGAAATTCGCCCGTTGCTAGAGAGACGGCCTAAAGATGTGGGTTTAGTGCTCACAGTGGTCCAACTCTATGTCGCCATTGGGAACATCACGTCCGCCATCTCTGCCATGGAGAATTTCATGCGCATCCTTGAAGAATCAATTGCGGAGGCCGACCAGGATGTGCGTTTTAGTCCAGGGCTTGTCAGTGTTCTCGTTTCGCTCTACCAACTCGAAGGTCGGAAAAACCACATCAGAGCTGAACTCGGCAAAGCTGCCTCTTACTGGCGTCAGCGGCCTCAGCAACCAACAGCCCTTCTCCGCACAGCTGCGGCGTCGCTTTTGCATTCCACCGACCCATCCGATCTAGCGATCTCTCAAGAACTGTTCAACAAAATTCACAACGAGAACCCGGCGGACAGGTTCGCTACAGCTGGCTATGTGGCCGCATACGCAACGACAGACGCCAGAAAGATTGAGGCAGATCTTGAGAATTTACCACCAGTCCAAGAGCTTGTCTCAGATGTTGACGTTGCGGCTCTGGAGGAGGCTGGCGTTCCGCAGTCATCCAGCAGCATTGCTGCAACTGCGGCTGTATTGGCTGGCGCCAGGAAGAGGGCTGCAAACGACCAAAATGTCCAATCTAAGAAGCGTGTTCGGAAGTCACGTCTTCCGAAGGAATATGATCCCAACAAGGCTCCCGACCCAGAGCGATGGTTGCCTCTTCGAGAACGCTCCACGTATAGGCCAAAAGGGAAGAAAGGCAAGCAGAGGGCAGCTGAGAGAACCCAAGGCGGTATTGTTAATGAGAAAACCGAAGAAGCTCTTGCGGCGTCTACTGGACAGCAGCAGAAGGGTAGTAGTGGGGGTGGAGGGAGCTCCAAGAAGAAGAAGAAAGGAAAGCGGTAGTCATTCTCCCCACTCCCGTCACTTAAATTTGGACTTGGGAATAGAGGCTCTGTTGCAATAGAGGGTCTACAAAAACGTTTGTCTGTTCGTATTAATTAAATTAGTGCGAGGCCTTGACTTGTGCAGCTTCAGTCTCGATAAACCTGATTCTACAAGCTTATGACGTGGATCTTTAGGAATCATTATCTGCTTCTAACACAGCTCCTAATCATGAAAGCTGGCGGTATTGGGAGGTTAGCATTCCAGTTCCCGCTCTGTCGAACCGAGGGTTCCATAGAATTTGATCGAGGACGAATTTTTTTTTAGGAATCGCGAACCTTGGAACACTCCCGATGTCGAATTAGGTAGTACAATAATAAACTTATAACAGACTTTTCCCCGCAGTATAGTTATCGGATGAAAGGGGAATTGCTGTTAATACTGTAGAGAAGCAAGAGTGTTTGTGCTGCTTATTGCATTCTTTCAAAGCTTCCTAGTACCCAGGCTATTGCATTCTTAGGGCGACACAGCTTCTAACTTCATTGCATTGCGTCATAGCCTTAGTTTCCTATCGCTGAATTTCAGCTGAGCCTTACGGAAGAGTTTGTGGCTGAGTACGAGCTTCCCGGTGGATCATTCCCCTCCTCCCAAGCCACGATTCAATTTATTTTAGAGCCCTCGGACGATTGTACTCATAGCTGACCATCTCTTCATTTTTTATTGTTTCCCTTTGACGAATTTTCCACATAACGTCATTCCATTGTTCTTCGTTGCAGAAACTCGTGCGGACGATGGGTGTAAGTCTGATCCATCTATTCGCAATCCCCGATGTCCCGCAGTCCCCCCTCAGAGAAAGCCAATTTTTTAGCATTGGCATAAGATCCATATGCTTGCCTATAGTGCATAATCTCAATGAACCTATGACTGACTCGTTCTCGAACTGCGTACCAGTTTGCATCAAAGATCGCAGGCAGTCAAGCCGGCACCGCACCTGGTGTCTATGGAGGAGCTCCTCCATCGGGTTATACTGGTGGCCCCCCTGCGCCCCCAGCGTCGTTGCAACCAGGTCCACAACCAGGACAATATGTGAGTGCAACTGACAGTTCAAATGACTATCAGCCATGAGAGCCTTGTTCAATGGGACTCAGAACTAAGGATATCTGTGTCGCAGCCGGGACAGCAGCAGTACCAGGCATATCCAGGACCTCAGCCACAGGGCCAGCATCAGAGCCCCTCCAGTCAGCCTAGCGGCCCGGTAGGTTTTCGTTTTCTCGACCTAGGTAGATCAGGCAGTCATTACACATCACCTAAGCCCCAAAAACATCGCAACGAGCATTGATTTTCTTCACCTTGCAAGCCTCACCTTATATTCATCCGAACTTCAACAAGCCCATTCTTTTCCCTTTTCTTTCCTTTGACTGTCATTCTGCCCCTTGTTACAATCATGAGTCGACCATATGGCCATCAACCGTATCCAGGCCAGCTGCAACCTGGTGCTTCTCAGCCTCCATATCCGACGTCATCACCGCAACCACCGTATCAACCGTACAGCCCAGCACCACCCCCTCGCCCGGGTGCATCCCCTTCTCCCACTTCTGGTTCTCAATATCCCGGCTCTCCTCAGCCTCCAAATTCTCAGGGTTATCAGCAATTGACGTACAATCAGTCTCAACAGAACTATGAAAGACCTCCGCCGCCCCCGCCGCCACAGCAATACGGAGCCCCCCCCGAATCCGCCATATGGACAGCCCTATCCGCCACAGTACCCTCCGCAACAACAGCAGCCTTCTTATGCACCCAATTACCCCAATGCTCCCGTCCGTTCATTCACCCCTTCTCTTTTAACTTCGTTCATTTGTGTAGATTCAAATAGCTGACTGTACCCCGCATTTATAGGGACAGCCATACAATCCCTATCCAACCCAAGGACCCCCGAGTTCCAGCGCTGGGAGCTATGGACCACCGCAGCCAAGTGCCCCTCATGGTGGTGGCCCTCCAGCTCGTCAGGCGAATGCACAAGAACTCGCATCGTACAGGCAACTGTTAATAGGAACCATCCAAGAGAAGCAGCTCCAGAACATGTATCCTCCTGATAAGCTGGAGCGCGTGGTCAGAAATCTGGAGGATGCCCCTGATAAGATCCAGAAACTTATGAAAGAGTGGAATGTTCCCCAGGAGATTGCTATGGACGTCATCAAACTGTCTTTGTTTGATATCGTTATATACGTGGACGACAGTGGCTCTATCCAATTTGAAGAAGACGGAAGCAGATTGACTCAGTTGAGACAGATCTTGGCTCTCATTGCCACTGCCGCGTCTAAGTTTGACCAGGATGGTGTCTCCATCCGTTTCATGAACTCCGATGAGCGAGGAGACAATATTCGGAGCAAAGAAGATGCCGAGGCGCTCGTGGCCCGGGTTCGATTCCAAGGCCTTACACCCATGGGAACAAGTCTAAGGAATAAGGTTTTGGAGCCCATGGTTATTGGTCCCGCCAGGGCTGGTCGACTGGAGAAGCCGGTCCTTGTTATCACTATCACTGATGGACAGCCTGCTGGTGAACCTCACAGCGCTGTTGCTGACGCAGTTCGTTCCGCCGTCGACGAACTGTCTCGCACACGATATGGTCGTGGAGCCATCTCGTTCCAATTTACGCAGGTCGGTACGGACTTGCGTGCGCGAGAATTCCTCAGCAAGCTCGATGAAGATCCCAGCATTGGAAATTTCATTGATTGCACTTCAAGTAGGTCTGACTGGATAAGGACGAAAGACCCATATTTCTAACTTTTTGACTAGATTTCGAGGTTGAACAGGACGAGATGTCCCGAGCAAACCCTCCGGTACATCTCACTAGAGAGCTCTGGGTAAGCACATATAATTCGTTCTAAACCATAGAGGTCTCTGCTAATGCATCGTACAGGTGGCCAAGGTCATGCTTGGTGCGATTGACTCGTCGTATGACACCAAGGACGAAAAGTCCTCTGGACGTGCGGGCGGTGCGCCTCCTCCTCCCGGCCAGTATGGCGGTTACAACCAAGGGGCATATGCTCAAAACCAGGCGGCATATGGATACAACCAGGGCGGGTACCCTCCACAGCAGAGCTACGGACAACCTAATTACGGCCAGCAAGGTTATGGACAACCGTATGGAGGTTACAGTCAACCGCCCTCAGGGTACGCTCCGTATGGACAACCTCAACCGGGCGGATATCCGCCACAGCAACCTGGATATGGACAGGCGCCTCCTCCCCCGCCCAGATATTGAACGGGACAATAAACAGCGCGTCTTAGCGTGCTAACGGGCTTTTGTACTTGTCATGATTTTCTTTGCGTCTTGTGTAAATTGCAGTTTCAAGAGCCGGAACAAGAATGTACACGGGAAGACCAGTGGTGGCCTTCCTGAGCAGCAAACGTATCGTTATGCCGATTGTTATATGTTGATTATGATTCGCAGTTACCTGGTCCTTAAATTAAATGCTATGGGAAAGAGACAGTGCCAATATGCTATGTTGTTGCATAATCGCAATCAGATTGTGAGCCCAAATTAGCTTTCTTTATACTCCATATCCTTCTTCGAATGATCCTCCAACATAAAGTACTCAGCCAGTTGAAATGTACCTGACAAATAATAATTTTCATTGAACTCCTTGAGCACTGCCTCCAGCTAAACAAGGCAGAAATGGCAGCTGGGGGCCACGCTAAACGCTAAGATGGTGGGGCGTGGGTGATCGCCACGATAAGCGGCCACCAGCCCCATCGGTGCTGTCGTAGATGGCATAAGGAATCGTCCAATCTGTTCTTTTTTACCACGTTCCCTGCAGGGTCGGAGACGATCATTCTTGACCATCAGCCGCAAAAAGGCGGTGTCTGTCACACACGCGGTGACACGCCCCGGTTGCCGACGATCATGAGCAGTCAGTCGACTTGACACAAAGTCCAAACACGAGATTGCCCGCAGGAGGCTGTGCTCCACGCAGGATGGCCCGTGGCAACTTGGCACTTGTCAGCAATGCCACTGTCCTGGGGGGAGATGGCCACTGTTGAAAATTTCTGCCAATTAACTCCGCGGGGGAGCTGGTTCCTCTCCGGTATTCCAGGACTCACCCGTGGATGACAGTGGGTTTTAAGTCGGAGAGGAAACGTGTAATTAGCGGACGGTGACATCGAGCCCGCCTCTACCAAGATTTTTTTTACCGATCGCCGCCGCAGCTAACTACCTGCTGGGGCAGGCGGTAAGGCGACGACGACTCCTCCGCACCCGGCTGTGGCCCGACCGGGCTCGGCCTTGTTGCCGCAAGCGTCGCCCCAGAGAGAACTAAGACAGCAGTGGTTAATATCTTGGCGGCCCTGCAAGGCTGCAGCGTTCTCTTGCCCGCAACTTGTCTCATCCAACCCACACCTCCCCGTCGCAGCCCCCAGACGCTGCTCCCAAAGTCCTTTGGTGGCCTCGTCCAATTCGTCTGGCTGTCTCGACAAAAATAGCTTAATGCCTGCTGCAGTTCAGGCCTAGTTTTGGCCTGTGGCCACCGCCTTGCCGTGACGACGCTGCAGCTTTTTTTTCTTTGTCCATCGTTTCCCCGACTCCAACTACATGACCACGGGGCTTTCAAACGCATTCTACTTGGATTCTTTGACGATTACGATTGTACGCCGCTAATGTCCTATTTTTCAGTCGTGTATGTTTGCCGGCTATCACAAGATCTACCTGTCCCAGTGAACGCATTAGCATCGAGACCGTCAACACATGAGCGTGCTCCGTTCTGCGGCATCGATTCGCTAAAATAGGTCCCCAGAAAAAAAAAGTGTATATGTTGAAGCGTTCTGTTTGCCCTCATTCGGCTGACAGATGGTTCGGTTTGCGAATCTTGATTCGACGACAGCTAGGCGCGTGACTTGACGAAAAGCTGATCTCAACGCCATCGCACATTTGGAGGCAGCAAGAAAGAAAGAGAAAATAAATGCTCATTTAAGGAGGCTCTTTTTGGGGCGACGCGATCGAGATGACAAGAGAAGATGACCAGACGAGTAAAGGAACGAGTCAATCACGGCACGGGGAGATCTCAAGACCCAACAACGACGCGCACGAGCCTTCGATAGCGGAGAGAACATCAGGAAGTGGTGGTGATGAACGTGTACAGCAGGGGCAATCCGGTGACGGAGCCCCGCCGAGCCCCTCGTCTGATGGCATCCCCGACTCATCTCTGAACAGAACTTCCCACCCCAAGGTCCGCTTTTCGGCTGACCTTGACCGGGGTCAGGAAGGTCCAGGCAGAACGTCGCAAAGCATCGGCGACCGGCGACCCGCCTCTCGAGGACTGACAATCGATACTTCAGTGCCGGTAGTGAAACGCGCCTCAAGCCCGCTCAGCAGGTCTCCTGGGCAAAATGACGATCCGACAATAGTTCCGCCGACTGCTGCACTCTCTCCCCTGTCACCCCAGAGTACTACCCCTGCCCCTGCTCGTTCCCGATCTCGAAACCGCGGTTACTCGCTACGACGAACCCTGTTCACGAAGAATATGCCACCACAGTCTGAAGAAAATGGAGATCAAGTCATTGAGATGGGGCCGAGCCAGCCTGCACATTCTTCGGATAGGATAGAGGAGAAAGGGACTGTATCTAAAGAGCAGGTTCAAGACAACATCCAGCCCGTAATAACGCCGGAATCGGACTTGCAGGACGATGTTGAGTCAGTGGTCTACTCGGATTCTACGCCGCTCAAATATATTACCTCGCTCACAGCTCGTGGAAGTCGATTTCGTGCAAGTGTTGCCTCTGTAACAGCCTTTGCACGGCTGTTAGCCTTTCTGGAAACCGTTCGGAAGGTCGTTTTTCGAATACGGGACATTCCTCCAACCAAATCTGGCCGTCATATTGATCTTGATGTTTACCGCACGGAGGCACTTATCGATGAGAGAACCGGTAAACACTATATCAATAACTCTATTCGATCCAGCCGGTATACTGTTTGGAGTTTCATTCCTCGACAGCTTGTCGCTCAGTTTTCGAAGCTTGCCAATTTCTATTTCCTCATCGTGTCGATCTTGCAGATGATTCCCGGACTGAGTACGACAGGTACTTTTACGACCATTGTTCCCCTTATGATATTTGTCGGCATTTCTATGGGCAAAGAAGGTTTCGATGATTGGCGTCGCCATCGTTTGGACAAAGAAGAAAACAACCGTTATGCCCGCGTTCTGCGACCAGGGAGTAGACAAGGTTCTCGCGTAAGGTCCGTAGCGGATGACGAGGATTCTAGCGATGATGGTGATTGGGTTGCTGTCAAGTGGCGGGATATCAAAGTGGGCGATGTTATCAAGCTCGAGCGCGATGAACCTGTGCCCGCAGACATCGTTCTACTCCACGCTGATGGCCCAAATGGCATTGCATATATTGAAACAATGGCACTCGATGGTGAGACCAACCTCAAGAGCAAGCAGCCGTGCCACTCGGTAGCCAAGGTTTGTTCGACCGTTGAAGATATCTGCCAACAGGATTCCATTCATTTCACGGTCGAAGATCCGAATATCGATCTTTACAAGTTCGAAGGAAACGTCACGGTGGGCGAGGACAAGCTTCCGCTGACCAACAATGAGATCGTCTATCGGGGAAGCGTTCTGCGTAACACGGAACGTGTCTATGCCATGGTGATCTACACCGGTGAGGAATGCAAGATACGCATGAATGCGAATAAGAATCCTCGGATCAAACGTCCTGCACTGCAGTCCGAAGTCAACTTAGTTGTCATGATCATCGTCGCAATTGTCATTATTTTAGCAATCGTCTGTACAATCGCCTACAGGTTCTGGTCAAAGGATGTGGAGCGAAAGGCGTGGTATCTGAGTCACGCTCGTGTCCCGATCGGCCAGGTTTTCACGTCGTTCTTGATCATGTTCAACACACTGATTCCGATCTCGCTCTACGTCAGCTTGGAAATCGTCAAGGTTGCCCAGATGTTTCTCTTGAACGACATCGACATGTATGATGAAGAATCTGATACCCCGCTCGAGGCCCGAACGTCTACGATCAATGAAGAACTTGGGCAAATCAGCTACATATTCTCTGACAAGACAGGCACACTGACGAACAACAGTATGCGCTTCCGGAGGATGAGTGTTGCTGGGACAGCATGGCTACATGACACTGATCTGCGGGAAGAGGCGGCTCGAGAAGGCGACCGGCAACGGTTGATCCACAAGAAACGCAGCAAGGGGAAAAAAGCAATGCGTCGCAAATCTTATGCAGACGATCCTCACAGAGCTTTTGTGCGGATGTCCACTGCCTCTGCGAACCTGGATCCGTCTGGTCAGTTGGCAAGTACTAAGCCAACCAACCTGGGGAGACCGTTCCATGGAGGCAATACGACACAAATGTTGGAGTATATCCAGCGCAAGCCCTACACCCTTTTCGCTCGTAAAGCTAAGTTCTTCATTTTGTCCATGGCCATTTGCCACACGTGTCTTCCGGAGCGTGATGAGACGGGGAGAATCAAATTCCAGGCTGCGTCACCTGATGAGCTGGCTTTGGTTCAGGCCGCGAAAGAGCTGGGTTATCTTGTCGTGGACAGACAGCCCAACACCCTGACCATACGAACCTTCCCGTCAGGGCCGGACGATGAACCCGTTGACGAAGTCTATGAGATTCTAGATGTGATTGAATTCACCAGCTCACGCAAGAGAATGTCGGTGATCGTCCGCATGCCAGACCAACGTATTTGCCTCTTCTGCAAAGGAGCCGATTCCACCATCATGAAGCTTCTCAGGCAATCTTCACTTGCTCATGAAAAGGCAAGTGAAATTGAGAGAAGGGCCAGCAAACGCAAGACAGCAGAAGCAATCGAGGTGATTAGACGAAACAGTGAGCTTCAGAGTCCAACTAGCGTCGGTCGCCCCAGTTTTTCAGGGAGAAGGTCGAGCGTCTCAGGGAAACATGCGTCTTTGAGGCGTAGCATCGATTTGTGGCTCAAAGATCGGGAAACAGACGGTGGAATCTTGACTAGGGACAATGGAAGTGAACACTACAGCCCTCGGCCATCAGCTCAGTTCAGCCGGCATTCCACTACTCTCTCAGATGGAAGACCTTCATTCCAGGAGGACGAGGGTGACTTGGTCGACGAGGCCCTGGTGGTAGACGAACAAGCCGTCTTTGAGAGATGCTTCCAACATCTGAACGACTTTGCAGCTGATGGCTTGCGCACGCTTATGTATGCTTATCGCTTCATCGACGAGGCCACCTACAGAGATTGGAAGAGGGCATATCAAGAGGCCACAACCAGTCTGGTAGACCGGCAGGAGAAGATCGAGAGAGTTGGTGAGCAAATTGAAACCCGGCTGGAGCTCACCGGTGCCACAGCTATCGAGGACAAGCTTCAAAAGGGCGTCCCTGAGGCAATCGATAAACTGAGGCGTGCTAACATCAAGCTTTGGATGCTCACTGGTGACAAACGGGAGACAGCCATCAATATTGGGCACTCTTGCCGGCTGGTCAAGGACTACTCTGAAGTTGTCGTTCTTGACCATGAGACAGGAAAAGTTGAGGAGTCAATCAATTCCCTGACTGCAAATATCCAAAAGGGCAAGGTTGCCCACTCTGTTGTCGTGGTGGATGGCCAGACTTTGTCCGTCATTGAATCAGACAAGGTCTTGATGGCGCGCTTTTTCAACCTGGCCATTCTTGTCGACTCCGTGATCTGCTGTCGTGCGAGTCCCAAACAAAAGGCGTTCCTAGTGAGATCTGTTCGGAAACAAGTCAGTGACGCTATTACTCTGGCCATTGGCGACGGTGCAAACGATATCGCCATGATCCAGGAAGCTCATGTCGGTATCGGCATTACTGGTAGGGAGGGGTTGCAAGCGGCCAGGATCTCTGACTACTCGATTGCGCAATTTAGATTCCTTCTCAAGCTACTCCTGGTCCATGGTCGCTGGAACTATATCCGGGTCTGCAAGTACACGCTGGGGACTTTCTGGAAGGAGACGCTCTTCTATCTTACGCAAGCTCTGTATCAGCGCTGGAATGGTTACACGGGCACCAGTTTGTATGAACCGTGGAGCCTGAGCATGTTCAATACTCTTTTCACCTCTCTAGCGGTCATCTTCCTTGGGATATTTGAAAAGGATCTTTCTGCGTCGACTCTTCTTGCTGTCCCGGAGCTCTACACGAAGGGCCAACGCAATGAGGGTTTCAACATCAGGATATACCTGGGCTGGGCCTTCATGGCTGTCTGCGAGGCGATGATCGTCTTCTTCACCATGCTCGGTCTCTTCGGGGAAGCCGTCATCGGTATGGACAACACCGTCTATCCATTAGGACTTCTCACGTTTACTGCATGCGTAATTATCATCAATGTCAAACTCCAGTGCCTGGAAATCCACAACAAGTCGATTCTAGCAGCGCTGGTCATGTTTGTGTCCATTGGCGGCTGGTTTCTCTGGAACGTCATTCTGTCGTGCCGATACAATGATAGCAAAGAAGGCAAGAGCATTTATGACGTTCATGGCAACTTCCTCAACCGGTTGGGGCAGGATTTGTCATTCTGGGTCGTCCTCCTGCTCATCGTTGCCTCCGTGTGTCTGTTCGAGATCACGGTGAGCACGGTTCGTGCGACACTGTTCCCTACCGATGTGGACATCTTCCAGGAGTTCGAGCAGGACCTTGAGATCCGCAAGCGGTTTGAAGAAGCGGCCGCGTCGGAGCTGCAGCAAGGGTGGGACCACGGAAAGAAGAAGTCCAGCTTGGAAATTGCCAGGGAAGAGGCCGAGATGGCTGCCCGGGAGAAGGAAGTGCGCGAGCTGCTCAATCGACGGCGCGAGATGAGCAAGACGAGTTCTGGAGAGGCTGAGATGGAAGAGGTTGAACTGGACAACTACGCTGGTGGCAGCGATGGCGTGGACGAGGAGGTCGGCCTTACTAGCCCTGGTGGCAACCTACGCCGCTCTCTCGATATCCATGACCTGTTCAGCAAGAGGTTTGGCTCGATTAAGCGAGGGCAGGAGTTGAGGTGAAGGCGCTGCAACAAGCGATCGATTCCGTTTCGATTTGTTTTCAGTGTCTTTTCTATTCCCTTCTGCGTCAAAAGTATATTGGTTCTCTCATCGTTTTGCATTGGGCTAGTGTGGGTTTCATGCATGCATTGCCTGGGCCAGGATATTTTTTTTTCCCTTCCCTTTTCTTGTTTATTCTTTTTCCATCTGCAGAAATTGTGGCTGACCATGATATCCCCTGATGTTAATGTTGATATTGATATGCATACATACCCCTTATATCGATTGATCGATCGCGTCCAGTACAGTGCTGTCACCCTGTGATAGACATAGTGAGGGTGATGAATTATGAAGCAATACATATATGAATGTACGTAAATGCATATTGGATACTCAATGTGAATATAATATTCATCAATCATCTGTCTATCTCACTCGTTAAAACATCCAGATACAGCAAGTAATTCAAAAAAAAATATGTACTGAGGGGGTCGAGCGGGAAGAAGGGAAGAGACATTATTCGACCTTGTCAGAGCAACCACGGTCTAGACGCGTCTATTCCGTCCATGCCCGGAAGGACCAAATTATGCCTACTTCGTACCTATGGATAAGTTACACACTGATCGTCCGGACCAGCCGTTGAATGGGGAACGGGGAACGGGGGAGCGGTTCCAACGGTTCCAAACGGTGTAGTCTGTTTCGGAATCTGCGTGTGTGCCACCAACCAGCTGGCTTTCCATTTATCTCCTTATCCATCCATCCATCCATCCATCCAATGTGATGATAAAATGGATGGCACATGGGAGGGACAGGTTCGACAGAGAGACTGACGGACGGACAGACAGACAGGCAGATAGTGGGAGAGTTGTTTCAAACACCCGAAACGAATTTCATACGTCCATCATCACCCTGCAAGTAACCGTGCGTACATGCATACG
>NW_013563219.1:0-51650 GCF_000968595.1 Rasamsonia emersonii CBS 393.64
GGTTAGTCTGCTGATGCTCAGCGAAGGATTACCGCTAATTGAAACAAGATACAGTTCCGCCCCCGCTGCTTATTTATCTACTGACGGATGTCTCCGACAGAGTAGCTAGATGATATAGGTACATAATAGTGTCAAGCCGACTGAATTTCAGCTAGCTAGTCTTGCATACGAGTAGATAGTGTTTCTAGTCCAAGGCCACTGGTCTAGACTCAAGACTCTGGATTATAGTTAAAGTTAATTGATTGTTTCAAGCTACAAGATTGAACATCGGATAGCCACCCGATAGCTGTTGCTATCCACATACACAGATATGGTCTGACGTATAGACTGTTCGCTTCCATTCTGTTTCTGCATCAACCTTATCCACCAACACGTCAATAGCCAAGCCAGCTTCCACTGGATTCAAACATCAATTAGGTTTCCTCTCTGTTGGAAGCTTATGCCACTTTTTTCCCCTGGGCGGTTATTCCCCCTCGCGGCTAACAAATTATTCATCTCATTCAAGCCAGCCAAGCCGAATTCGAACCTGGTCAACAGTCCTGCGGTTGCTTCGATGACATCTTCTAGAAATTGTTGACATGACCCAGTTGAATGCAACGTATCAACGTGCATCCAGTGCATGGACACTCCTTCGTGAAACAGAGTATACTTCAAAGGGGCCAAAATGAATGCCTTGCTGCCCCCAAAATCATCTCATATGACGAACATCATCCTTCTAATCGCTCCCCCTTCCCCTTCCTTCGGTCCAACAGTTTGGACTTTTGGACTGCGGCGGCCTGCAGGTCATCCATCCAGCACGGGCCAGCTGTAGATCAGGACGAGGGAGCTGCAGTATGAGATTTCTAGAACGGGCTAAGAATTCCATACAAGTATGTATGTAGGTACATGATGCTAATGCTGGCGAAGACCCACTGCTATTCGTAATTCGTCATGACTGACAACATGGCCGTTGTTTCATCTTGGATAACTCGCGATCTGATTGGGCAGTGATGACAGCCACCATTGCGGAGAACTCCGCGAGCGGAGCTACTTGTTGGCGAATGGCGATGCGATTTGCTTTTTTTGGTAGCGAGTGATGTCAGCGGTAGACAAGGGTTTAATCAGACGTCAAAAATAAATAAATAAATAGAAAAATAAATAAAGAGAAAAAAAAAACAAGACAAAATCAAATCCAGACGTTTTCAATATTATCACTTTATCAAGTCTTAATTTTTCATCTCTTACGTCTATACTGTACCTAATACTCTGTTGGCAGTGCTATCTAATCTAATTTTGTACTTCGTACTCTGTCGGAGACTCGGAGCACTCCGTATTGTCATTGATTGGCTGTTCGGTGTCTTCATTACTGTAGGAACCGCCTGCAGAATCAGGGCTTGGAGCCAATCAGGCCGAGGATATCCGCGTTGGCTCGTATAAATAGTTATTATCCAGGAAAGAAAGCTAATACAGGAAAAATGTGGGAATTTTAGACCTCAGGATATCATTTATGAAGGGAAATCATTGTTTTTGATTATCCTTTTCAATACATCATGATTACCACGTATTACCTCAATGACCCTGATTTTATTATATTGTTAGGACTGTTACTACGCTATTACTAGCGTAATTTGAAATGACACTAGCCGAGTATGTACTAGCGTAGTCTTAAATTAGGTTGCCGCCGGCACGAGCCGCAGCCAGGATTACGCCAGCGGAACAGCTTCTGATTGGCTATGCTCTGTTATCTCAGTTGAACTTTGTAGACTACTCCGTCCACTACAGTGTATAGATACCCGACATGGCCAATGCGTTAGGAGACGCCAATACGAGTATGTCCAGCTGTCATCTCATGTGCCTGCAAACGATCTCGGAGGACACTCACATGTACGGAGTACTCCGTAGATTGCAAGAGGCATGTGAGCGAATGCCGCGAATGTTATGCATTCTTTGACGATCTGGATGAGCCAAGAGTTCTCAGATTTGCTAAGCACATGGCTGCCATGGCTGCCATCCTCTAGCGGCGTTTGCACCAGATGAGGTTATTGGTTCAGGGTGCTGCTCGCATGCTCGCCATCTTATTCAGGCTAAAATCCAGGTTTCACCGTCTGGCCACTGATCACCACGCCACCATTCCTTCAGGAAATATCCAAAATTGAACCTCATGCACCATCGTTGGGGGTCAAATCTGGGGCGGATCCTGGCGGATCCTCTAATGGGGGCGGTTGGTTTCTCTGACATCTGTCATTCGATGACAGGCCTTCCAAGGTTCTCGAAGGATTCCTCCTCTGCACGCTTGCTGAAACCGGTCCATTCTGACTGGCTGGCCCATCTCCACATGGAGATCTTGCGCGTGGTTGCCGATCTATCCTAACGTTGTTGAACTTGGCACGACTCCGTCAATGCGGAGAGCCTCTGCGTTGATCAGGGAGATTAATGGGATATCCCATTTCTATTTAGGGGGATCATCAACCCTGCTGGAAACGAAAGCAGATCACACCGCGGCTGCGGCCTGACTCTTGTGCGTTTTTCTTTTTAAACAGAACATCACGACTTCCCTCCAGCCAAGGTAGACAGATACGATGCGTCTTTCTCTCCTTTACGGGGCAACACTAGGTTCGTCCATCCCGTGCAACGTCGAGCATGTCCAGATTTAACATGTTTAACAGCCCTCACTGCGTATGCTTTGCCCGGTGGCCATGACCCTCCTTCTCCCAATCAGCTCGAGAGATTCTACCCACGGAGCAATGAAACCAATCCCGCACTCGACGTAACCATCATGTGTGGGAATATCAACCAGCAAACCAAGGCCAACTGGGAGAAGTTTGGCATGGACATTTTCGTGGAGACAGTGTAAGTCTCCTTGCCCGAACAGATCCAACCAGGATTTTGGCTCACTCGGTCCGGCCACAGTGCGAATCAGTTCTACCAGGGAAGTAAATTAGGACCATACAAGACGGATTTCCAAAGATCCATCCAGAATCTATGCACCGGCGTTTTTGGACTTTATTGCCAACCGTATGTGCATCCGTATGCGTTACCTTTTTTTTTTCCCTTGCTAATAATTATCTTCTTTCGGATCCCGGGCTGGATGTCATGTAGCTTCCAGCCTTCCGTCGAGGATTGCAAGAAAGGCGCCAACGCCTATTACTACTTTATTCTGGAAGCGATTGTTAACTTCAACGGTTTTCTCTTGAATATGATGAGTGCCCTAGATGAATCCTACAATTATGTTAGTGGGGATGCTGGAACTTAACACAAATTTTTACTTCTAACCACAACAATCCGGTAGGTTGCCCGCATGACCCTATGCTGAACAATTCTAATTCGTCCTCTAGACTATTGACCAAGCACCCCTCGCCATCATCTCTGCAATCCTAGGCGCCTTTAGTGCCTTCCTGGGCCCCGTGTCCGAAGAGGCTGGCATCGCGGTTGGCGGCAGTAGCGCTATGCTTGGTGTGGTCAATGGTGGTATAAGCCAAATAAACTACGAACTCGCTAATTCGTGAGACCCCCTTGAAGAAAAAAAATGAGAGGGTGAAGTATGAATGCTAATATGAGATAACAGACTGGAGACCCAGTTTAGTGACTTCGCTGCTGTCACCCACTACCTTTCAAATGCAACCGGTCGCATGCAGGACGCGATCCAGAGCTATGGGATTAAAGCGCTCACCTCGATACCACAGAATGACCCCCAAAAGAACATCTTCTATTCAGAAGACCCCAATGGGGTGCCAATGGCCCTTAAGAATGGGACCTTTGCAGAGCAGATCCCCGCAAGCAAGGTGCCAACGATGCAGGCCAGTGCCAAAGCGGCCTTGTACAGTGGCGCCATCTCGTACCTCTGGGTCCAGGAGCAGGTCTATGTCGTCAAGATGTCCAAGCCCCTCTACGGAGTCAAGCCCTGCGATCTGCAGATGAACAGCAAGTACAATGACATCGCCAAATTCTGCGACACGAAAACTGGCACCGCCTACTTCTACGTCAAAAACTCCGTATGGCAGGAGATTTACGAGCAGTGGCCCGCAGTGCCCGGCGTCAACAACTTGACTGACTGGGGCATGGACCCCATCGACGTCGCCAACGCGGCCGCCGCGTCACAGAGTGCCGGAGGATACCTGAAGAACTGGGATCCCAAGTCGGCGTTGAATTTCTTCAATTCCAAGACCCCCCCGCCGAAGAACCTCATGTTCAACATCCCGTACTGTGATCTGGATCTCGCGTATTCCGCGTGGCCTAGCAAGCCCGGAAAAGACATCGAATACGTATATGGGTGCGATCAAGAGGTATTCCCCCCAGATCCCTCTCTGCAGGTCAAGCGCAGTGGCTAACGGTGATGCTTCTAGTGCTGGTTCAAGAATCTGCTCTACCTCTGTTTCTTGCAGACGGCCCATGGCCAGAAATGGCCGTACAAGCTTAATGGCGGCGTTTAAGGGGTTTTTACGAAATAAGTGTTGTACGGTTATGGTCATGATTTCATAATATATAGTATATATATTTATATATAATATATATGTAAGTTATATAAAAAGTCAGACCACGAGAACAATTCTCCTGCTAGTCGGGATATCCCCGCTTCTCCACACTCCGGCTGCATGTCTCCGATCCCCCACGTCGGTTAAATGTAATCCTTGTCTATATCCTGCTGAGTATTTAATTGACCTTAAGGAGCTATGAAGAAGAGAACTGCATAGTATTTTAAAATCTACAACCGCATGTGTATATTGTAGTACTCTCTCCTATCGAAATGACCACCCTCCATCACCCCCTCCTCCTCCACATCAACGGCAATGACATCCCCGCCGCGTCCAACAAGACCTTCACCGTCTCCAACCCCCTGACCGGCGAGGCGCTCTACGAATGCGCCGCCGCAGGGACAGACGACTACGAATCCGCCATCCAGCACGCCCACAACGCCTTCAAGTCCTGGTCCCAGACCACCCCGTCCGCCCGCCGCCTCATCTTCCTCCGCGCGGCCGACATCCTGACCTCCTACCTCGACCAGGACTGCCCCCCGCCATCCTCTCGAGCGAGGTCTCGGCCGTGCCGTCCTGGGTCAGGCTGAATATCCTCGCCTCCGCCGCCATCCTCCGCGAGAGTGCGGGTCTGGTCACCCACATCAAAGGCGAGATTGTCCCCGCGGACCGGCCGGGGACGACCATCCTCGTCAAGAGGGAGCCTGTCGGCGTGATTTTTGCCATCAGTCCGTGGAATGCGCCGGTAAATACCCCAGTACCCTATATATGCATATAGGCTAATTGACTCAGGTCAACCTCACCGCTCGCGCGATCGCCACCCCCCTCATCTGCGGCAACACCGTCGTCCTCAAGCCGTCTGAGTACAGCCCCAAGTCGCAGCACCTGGTGGTTCGCGCCCTCCTAGAGGCCGGGCTGCCTCCCGGCTGCGTCAATTTCCTGCCCTCCAGCGCGCAGGACGCGCCGGCCGTGACCGAATTCGCCGTCAAGCACCGGCTCGTTCGCAAGATCAACTTCACGGGCAGCGACCGCGTTGGCCGGATCATCGCCGGCTGGGCCGCGCAGTGTCTGAAGCAGACGCTGCTGGAGCTGGGCGGCAAGGCGCCGGTCGTTGTGCTCGAAGATGCAAATCTGGAGGACGCCGTGAATGCGATTCTCTTTGGGGCGCTGTCGAATAGCGGGCAGATCTGCATGTACGTGTACCACAGAGCACAGAATATGCGATGAGACAGACACTCTGACACTTGCAGGTCCACCGAGCGAGTCATCATCCGCAAGAACGTCGCCGACGAGTTCATCCAGCTGCTGCTGGCACGGGTCAAGGAGATCAAAGTAGGCAACCACCTCGAAGACCCGACAGTCAACCTGTGAGGGCTGTACTGCCCGGCAGCGCCACAGCGCATCCTGGCGATGATCGACGACGCGCTGGCCAACGGGGCCTCGCTGCTCTTCGGCGACCGCAGCGTGTCTGGCCCCAACAAGACGATCCTGCAGCCGCACGTCCTCGACCACGTCAAGCCGTCCATGGCCATCTTCCGCGAGGAGAGCTTCGGGCCCATCCTGTGCATCACGCGGGCCGACTCGGAGGAAGAAGCTGTCGACCTGGCCAACGACTCGGACTACTCGCTCTGCGCGAGCGTCTTCACGCGCGACGTGCTCAGGGGCATGGAGCTGGCGCAGCAGATCCGCGCCGGCAGCTGCCATGTCAACGGGCCGACGGTGTACATTGAGCCGACGCTGCCCAACGGGGGAACGGGGGGACGCAGCGGATACGGCCGGTTTGGAGGGATGGCTGGGGTGGAGGAGTTTACGGAGAGGAAGATTGTGAGCCTGGTTAAGCCGGGTATGAAGTATCCGCTGTAGGAGTCGTTATATCGCGTATACCTATTATATTCTACTGGATGGTTTACTACCAAGGGAGTGCTATAACTAGATACAGATTCTTCTTGGAGAAAGAGTCTAGATGGGCTATATATGTAGTATGGTATTAGTATACTT
The DNA here is from genome assembly GCF_000968595.1 of Rasamsonia emersonii CBS 393.64. Classification (NCBI taxonomy): domain Eukaryota; kingdom Fungi; phylum Ascomycota; class Eurotiomycetes; order Eurotiales; family Trichocomaceae; genus Rasamsonia; species Rasamsonia emersonii. The sequence continues at coordinate 6,450 of NW_013563219.1, forward strand.
GATATTATACTCCGGTTACCTTTTCCAAGTATCTAGTATATCTAGTTGAAAGTTGTGTAGATGCTATATGATTAATAGATAGTAGTTATTAGATTAGCAGTATAGGAGATTCTGAAGCTGGAAGATCAGAAGGATTGATCTGAAGTCAGTTTGAGTTATTATTATAATTATGCCTTATTATCAAATTAATATATTAAAGCTAGTTTTTTATAGAATACAAGTCAGCAAGCTGAGCAGCTCATCTGTACGATGCGTACCCCTTGAAAAGACGAGAGGGAATACATATCTTTTATATAAACGACTAAAGCATGCTATTATTAGATAACTCCTCTATAGTCTACTATTCACACCTAACCATAAATAAACTCGTCTATCTTTATTTCTTCGTCCCAAACGGATTCGTCTTCACCCACTCCAAGAATCCCAACTCAGGGTCAAGCACCAACGACGGATCCACGACCTCCGTGCCAGGCTGCTCCTCAACCGCAACGCCATCCCAGCAATACCGGTCAAAACACCGCTGACACTGCTCCGTCCGCCGCAAGCCAACCTTGGCCAGACTCCCCTCGATGGCCGCGCAGCCGAGACAGACGGGCCATTCGCCGTCCAGCGTGCCGTTGGCCTGGGTCATCTGGTTGAAGCTGTTGACCCAGATCTCGCGCACCTGCGCAAAGGACGTGTTGGTCTGGATGAACGTCATGTTCGTGTAGGCGCTGTACGACGCGTTGGCGAAGTACGCCACGATCGGGGCCCGCGCATCCCTGGTCGTCGTCAGGTTGGCGTCGCAGCCGAAGAAGACGGGGCGAGTCGTGTAGTTGCGGGCGATGAACGTCGATGCTGAGGGCACGATGGGAAACGGGATCCCCGTCTCGTTCGCGCGAAGGTAGGTGTTGTACAGATTGGTCCCGTTGTTCCAGAAGTACGGCGGCGCATCCGTGTTGTCGTCCCAGGCGATGATGAAGCTGGAATTCCGCGCCGGTTGGATCTGCGTCCACAGGGGGCTTGCCTGCCCGTTCTCGGAGCCATCGACCAGTCTCAGGCTGCTCGAATACCGGATGTCTGACGAGACGGACGCCAGATCCGCGAACGGATTGGGGTACCAGGCGTACGATATCTGGCTCAGCGATTCGCGGAATGTTGCATGAATCCTTAAACCAGCGCTTCGATGTCGGCCTCGGGGAAGACCGCCTCGGGGGACGATGTCATTGATGATGATGATGATCTTCGCTTGTCAAATTGTGCCAGTGTGCCATTCGAGCGGTCCTCGATGTACCAGAAGTTGAACGCGCCGCCTGCCGTGCCCATGATGAACCTGAAGACAGAATTAGCCTGGCCCACATCATCCGGTGTGAGAGAATGATATACCCGGCTCGATCAAATGCACGCGCTCGCGTTTACGACGGATCCCTGGTCCAGGGCAGTCCCCAGCCATTCCATCGGGGTGAATGCTTGCGTGGACTCGTCCCAGCTGCCGAACTCGAACGGCGTGAATTCGTACTAATAACGCGGTGCTTAGCGATTAGCGATCCAACGAGTCTACCGCTGGGAGGTCACTCACCACCGTACTATTCTTGAACGGCACTTTGATGCCATAGTATTCCACGTCCTGGTCCACGACAAAGGGCGCCTGGAACAACGGCATCGGCATCTGATGGTTGACGAAGTTGCTGAGCTTCGCGATACTGGACAAGGTCACGTTGAGGCCTCCATGGGGGCCGGGGACGAATTCATACGACCACGCGCGGCTCATGTAGTCGGCAACACTAACATTAAAGCCCGCCTGGGCCTTGGCTGCCAGATCCTCGAACATAGACTCGCCCGTGGCCGCATATTGTGAGTTGTTTTGCGCAAACAACCGGCTGATCTGCGGCTGCCACCGGACGAGGATCTCGTCCGCAGTAGGGAAATTGTGCGCTGCAAAGGACATGACCGGCCATCCACCGCCAGACAGGCCGGAGATGTATGTCATGCTCTGCAAGAGGCCTCCGGTGCCCTGCTCTCTGGCAGCCTCGAGCGAGTCCAGCGCGCGCAGGGCCCCAGTCCCCGTCAGGGCCGACGCCCAGCCGCCACCGCTGATGGCAAACCCGATGGTCGGGACGTGGACGTAGTCATTCTCGCGGAGACGGCAGATGTACTCGCCGACGTCAAAGTCTTGCATGTCCAGTCGGTCCAGATAGTCGCCGAGGGCGAAGAGGACGGTCTTTTTCCGCCCGTACACCCAGTCTCTCTCCTTGGGGTTGAGACCGGTAGCAGGGCGGATCCATTCGACATCGGAGGGACAGGCAACAGTTATCGGTGCATAGCTTTCGGCCAGCTGCTGCTCGACGGCAGTGGAATTGTAGCATTCGCCGTAGGCGGCTGAAAAAGGCAATTAGCAAGCGTTGCAGCAGTTAGGGTTATCGCAAGCGTTCTTACCGAGAGTCACGATCAGCCCTGAAACTGCGATCCACCGCATCATGGTAAGAATTATTATTATCTTGCAGAAAAGAGGTGAAGAGATGGGATTGTATTGACAGCCATCAGCATTATTGACGACTTGTTGAAATTTATAGATGTTGACAAACCCGTTAAAGATGGAGAAAATGAAGTAACCTAGCCCTACATAGCCACATACCTACAGCCTACACGGTGGCTTGGTCGTCTAATAATCTATTCATTTCTCTCACCACCAAATTGGAAATTGGCAAGGAATTGTACCTCGTTGGATTGCTAGTTCATACAGACAGGCAGTGTTAATTAAGCCCCACCCAGCTGTACGTTTATTTCATTACCCCAGACACAGAAAAATAATAATAATCCACAAGAAAAGGGGGGGAAAAGAAAACTTGAGTTAGGAATCTAGTACGCAGCCAGACTTTTATTTTTTTCTAAAAGAATAAATTAATTAATTAATAAAAATAAAATAAAATAAATAAATAAATTAATAAAAAGAAGGAAAAAAGAACGAAAAGAAGATCGAAGACAGAAGAAAGTCGCTTAACTTGCTCTGCAATGCTATTTTGAGATTTTTGGCAGTTTCTCAGCTTGACATCCAATTATGTCCAGTACGTAAACAGCTTGTTTAGGCAACAAAAAAAAGAGAGAGAAAAAACAAAAACAAGCCACATGCTACCTTAAAGATGCCTATGCCTATTCTTTCCAAGAATAGAAATGACATGCATGTCAGCCCTAAGAATCTACTAATATGGATATGGACAACTTTTGTTTTTTTTCCCCCTCCATCCTGGAGAAAAGAAAATGAAACGGTTGGTTGAAACAATAACACGGTTGCCTAATTAGTGGCAATGCGCAAATTGAACTGAACTACTCCGTAAATCGAGCTGAAATGTAACTGTACAATCGAAAGGAGTTAGTTAATTATGGATAGGATAAGTATCCGTTTGAGAATAATATGGGTGCCTGGAAGCAATATTGCTGTGTACTGGAAGTTTGCAGGTGACGAAAAAGTTCCTATTCATAGATTCGTCCGAGGACAACCATGAACGGAATATTTTCTTATTATATTCCAAGTTGTGTCCCAGATTAGTTTTTTTTTTATGACATTACTCCTTCTTACGTTCAGTCATAAAAGTCGATTCTTTGATTTCGATATACTACTCATCTCCAACTGAGCTCCTTAAACTTTGTGCCAATTCTAAATGTGCACTTTCTAGAAATACCTCTCTAATTATCACGTTAGCGGTCTAAAGAATAAGAGGGATTTTGGATTGCACTCTAATCCAGCTCTTGATTCTCTTGATTACTTAGGGTTAGTTATTGGCCTATACTGACTTAGTTTGCAGGCGAAGTACGTTGATCTCTTAACTGAACTGATCTACAACTCTGTGTATATCTGTATCTACATATAATGTGGATTTCCACGCAGTCTCCTTCCTTTTCTCCTTTTGGCTGACTTCTAGCCTTGTGCAAGGTAACACAATTCAGGGGTTCATCTCTGCATAAGGCACCACCCAATTGCAACGAAGTAGAAGAATGTTTATGTTGCACTGCTTGCCAATTCTGTTCACTGCAGAAACCGATTTGGATAGCTGTCTTAGATTTATTCGAAATTAACCTGACTTGGTCACTCCTCACCTCCTTCTTATCTTCAACCTTCTCCTTCGTCAATCCTTCGAGAATACTCTGTCGAGTTTTTGCAGATCTTGCCAAAATGTCGCCCCAAACTANACCCCCCCCCCCCCCCAACGCTGACCACGACCTTCTCGCCGGCTCGCTCCTGTCTCACGGAAGTCCTATGCAAATAACGGCATAGACGGAGCCCACTTAGCGTCATGCTTCTGGCTCGGACCGTCGAGCGTGTCAGACATATTGGCATGTCTGCCTTCGGGCTGGGACTCGGCGACCACCGCGTACTTCTCGCCGGGGTTCTGTCCGTCGGGATACTATACTGCGTGCTCGACGACTGTGAATATTGCTTCTTTGGAGGAGACGAGAGCGACGTGTTGTCCTAGGTATGCGACAGAAAATGCACTGACTTTATTATTTGCTAACCACCGTCGATGCTTCAGTGACTACAGTTTCCAGACCGAACCTGCCAATTCCTGGTTCTGGACTATGCCCTGTGTCTCGGCCCGTCCCTATGTGAGTCTAGAGTGACGACGTACGACGCACTTGCCACTTGACTGACGTGGGAGAGTACAATGCGTATGGCGTAGCGATCCGATGGCAAGCCACCGATCTCATCACATCTACACCCACGACAACCAGTGAAATTTCCTCTGGAAGTTTCTCTGCAAGTTCTTCTGCAAGTTCCTCTGAAAGCTCCTCTGAAAGTTCCTCTGGCCTACTCCCCGCCGGCGCCAAAGCAGGAATCGCAATCGGCTCGACAGCCTGCTTCCTGCTTCTCGTCCTGGTTGGGCTCGTTGTCTTCCGCATGGTGCATCCTCGCAAGCGCAATGACTATTCTGATCAGCAGCGGGTTCAGAGTATGGTGCAGCAACAGCAACAACAACAACAACAACAACAGCAGCAGCAGCAGCAGCAGCAGCAGCAGCAGCAAGCATCACCTGGAAAAACCGAGTTGGATTCTGCGCGAGGATCCTTCCATCCAGACGTGGTAGAGTTATCGGGGTGAGCATGAACTACCAGTGAGAATTGCATAATTGCCATGATTATATCATACGAATATAAGAATTTAAATTGGTTTTAAACTGACCTATATTCTTCCGTAAAGTAGATAGTAGTCCGATTCAGTAGCTTGCTTTTTTTTTTACTTATTATAGAATAAAGAATTCTGTTTACCAATACCAATCTTAGAAGGTTTTAAATAAAAAAAAGAAAAGAAATAAATAAATAGAATCCTTTCTAGACTAGTTCCAACAAGTTGTAAATCATACTCATAGTCCTCGTTAATTAAGAGTATAATTACAAACTACCTACCTACCCAGGTAACTGCTCTCCGCTCCGTCCTTTTACCATAGAGTCTAACATACAAGTAGTCTTTCTTACCTTAGAAGGACGGTTCTCTTTATTACTAATTATCAATTAATTAATTTATTTATTAAACTAATATTTCAACTACTTAACATATAACTTCTCTGTAAATGGAATAATCCTATCAGACTAACTAAAAGTACATACCTAGTCTTTAAGAATCTTTGAAAAGAAAAAAAAATGACAATTTCATTCCCCCCCCTCTGTCACGTTCAAACTCAATTGTACAGTACAATAGTATGTACTGTACATACATGTAGACTATAGCTGCATCTTAGTAGTAGACTATCGCATACTACGAATTTCAAGGAGGGTAAAGACTCACATATTTTTTTAACTGGCTTCAGTATTACACTACTGGATATACAAATAGAAATGACAAATGCAAGTTGCTGACCATTCCCCACAATAATAATCCCCTCGATTGGCTGTGTTAATTACTAATGCAGCGTGACGCCATCGCCCCGGGATATCGACCGATTGACTTTGTTAGACTGATTGTTGCGAAGTTCTTAATATCCATTGGTGCAGCTAATTAGCTGTCTGAATTCAATTGAATTGATTGAATTGATTGATTGAATTGAATTGTCCTGGGAGAAAGAAGAGCCGATACGATATCAGTGCTGATAAATACCTGATAAACCCCTCCACCACTCTCTCTTCTCTTCCCCGCAACCGCCCCTCTCTGCTTCACTTCGTTGTCCTACGTTGTCTTATTCTGTATATTATTTTTTTTTTCTATTTGATACCCAAATTCAATCATCATCATGCCCCTCGTCGCGCAGAACGCCAAACCCCGCATCATCCTCGGGCTGATGACCTTTGGCCCCGACGAGACCAAAGGCGGCCGCATCACCTCCCTGGACGAGCTCAACCGCCACCTGGACTACTTCCAGGCGCAAGGGTACAACGAGGTCGACACGGCGCGCGTCTACGTCGGCGGCGCCCAGGAAGGCTTCACGCGCCAGGCGCGCTGGAAGGAGCGCGGCCTCAAGCTCGCTACCAAGGTGTATCCCAAGGAGCCTGGCACGCACAAGCCGGATGTCCTGCGTCGGCATTTCGAGACTTCGCTCAAGGAGCTTGGTACTGACCGCGTTGATATCTTCTACCTCCATGCGCCTGACCGCTCTGTGCCTTTCGCTGAGACCCTCGAGGAGGTCGATAAGCTCCACCGCGAGGGCAAGTTCGTCCAGCTAGGCCTCAGCAATTACACCGCGTTCGAGGTCGCGGAGATTGTGACGTTGTGCAATGAGAGGGGCTGGGTGCGTCCGACTATCTACCAGGCCATGTATAACGCAATCAGTGAGTGTTGCCCTCTGATGCTATAGCGTGAACAGCCTCCTGACATACGTCTGGTTCAGCCCGCTCCATCGAGACAGAACTCATCCACGCCTGCCGGCGATACGGGATCGAAATCGTCGTGTACAACCCTCTAGCCGGAGGCATCTTCTCGGGCAAGTACCGGTCCAAGGACATCATCCCGGAGGAGGGCCGGTACAGCGACAAGAACAGCACGGGCCCCAACTACCGCAACCGGTACTTCAAGGACGCGACGTTCGAGGCGCTGCGGCTGATCGAGCCCGTGGTCGAGAAGCATGGGCTGACGCTGCTCGAGACGGCGCTGCGCTGGCTCGTGCACCACTCGGCGCTCAACATCAAGGATGGCGGCAATGACGGCGTCATCATCGGCGTCAGCAGCTTCGCCCAGCTTGAGAGCAACCTCCGCGATCTGGAGAAGGGGCCGCTGCCGGACGAGGTCGTGGCCGTGCTGGACCAGGCGTGGTTGATCACCAAGCCGACCACGGCTAATTACTGGCATCTGGATTTGAAGTATACTTATGACACGCAGGAGGCGCTCTTCAAGCCGAAGCCGAAGGTGTGATGTGATGATAGATATATTAGGTAGAGATTAGCAAGATAATGTACACTTGTGGTCACCAGCTGTAAGACTAAACCACGAACTGGCTTTGACTTCCAAAGCTGCATCTATCTCAATTTCCTGCATACATACTCTGGTGCCTACCTCCAGGTTAGCTACCTCCAAGATCTGTGCAAGCAGTAGGCCTAGCTCATGGATAGCCGCATAGAAGCCGGGAGGGAGAAGCCGGTAAGCTCCTCCCACCTGTCTGATCCCAGATGTCAGTTCGCCATGGCATCAGCGTATACCCCGGTGTGCATTGCCGCTCCCAACCGGGATCCGGCAGCGACCCGTCTTCGGCGCCTAGATTCCTGCAGACGCGGACAACGTACCACTGGCCGGGATCGGGGGAGCGATAGCAACATTCCAATCTTGAGTTGGAATCTGTCAACCTGGGCAGCAGCTATCATTCACACTAGGTTCACTCTATAACCTAGGTTTTTCCTTTGTGACCCAGTCTGTTTGACAGAATCTCTTCTTCTGGTCCATATGTGGCGAGTGCTAGAGGTAAATCCTTCTCCATTGTGATGACAGGGGTGTAAGAGGACGAGTCTACCTGGTTGGAGTGGTGCCTGAAAGGACGGGTCCATGGGTCCAAAATATGATTATCGATTAGTAGCTTAGGACTGAAGCATAGCAAGAACCAAAGCTACTAGAATTGAAGACCTGACCAAAAGAGGACTAAGAGAGCAGTCCAGAAAGGGTCATCAGACCATGAGTCTCGTCACTAGTAGTTCCATCAGCATGGACAATAGACTTGCGACTACAACCAAGAAACATGGATGAGAAGTGAGTACATGACCTTGATACGTCGCATTTGACGCGTCATTCCTGGATTTCTGATGTTTCTGCGCGACATCTGTCAGTTCAGACTAGGCATGATGGTGTTTCTCCAGGAAGTTGGACAGCATGCGAGAATGACCGTTATCAGCGGACTGCCCGATCGGGATACACGTCGCGTGCTTGCCGGTCAGGTGACCAGCGATGCTCTCCCCGAACGGAAAGGGCAGCCGATCCGAGGTTGTGATCGTGCACTGCGCTGTATATATACGACATGCGATGATATCCAGCACATCTCACATCTACAACCATGGACAGGTAGGAACCAGCCTGGTATAATCTGCTGACAGCGGGTGTAGTCGAAATGGCTGCCTCGACGCGCTTTTCGATCCTGATCATCAATCCCAACACCTCCACCCACATGACCGATGCGCTCAAACCCATTGTCGAGAACCTGCACTATCCCGATGTCCACTTCGACTACTTCACCGCGCCTGCCACGCCCGTCACCCTGCCAGACGGCCGCGTCGTCGACGGCATCCCGAGCATCAACTCGGGCGACGACGCGGCCAGATCGGCGCTGCACTGCCGGCCCTTCGTCGAGCCCCTCATCCCCAAGTACGACGGCTTCCTCGTGGCCTGCTACTCGGCGCACCCGCTGGTCGGGATGCTAAGGCACACCATCCAGGTGCTGGAGGCCAAGGCCCGGCAGGATGGGTCAACGTCCCTCCTCGGATCGCTGCGAAGACGGAAATACGTGACGGGCATCTTCGAGGCCAGCGTCAGCGCGTCTCTGATGCTGATCGGCGCCTTCCGGCTGCTGGATGACTGGAATCTCCACCACAAGGTCCAGGCGCCCGACACGTTTGGCATCGTCACGACGGGCAGTGTCTGGAAACCGGAGCTCACCAAGGCGGTCACGGAGATGATCGCTGGGCCTGCGGAGAAGCAAGGGCAGAGTGCCAGTGCGACGACTCGATTTGCGGGCGTCGAAACGACCGGTCTAACAGCCGGCGAGCTGCATGACACGCCTCCCGACGAGGTCAGGAGGAGGATCAGCGACGCGACCGAGAGGCTTCTCAAGGGCAGTTCTTCTCCGGTGGGCGCCGTCTGCATGGGCTGTGCGGGGATGGCCGGCATGGAGCAGGCGGTGCGAGAGGGCTGCATCAAGGCTTACGGCGAGGTGGAGGGGCACAATGTCCACATTGTCGACGGCGTCGTCGCAGGCATTGGGTTGCTGGTGAATGCGTGCAAGGCGGGCTTCTAGAGCAGTTGCTATGATACCTATGATACCTGGTTTGCATTATGTAGATGTAGCAATTAGCGTATAAATACGATGTAATTAATTACGAACAGGTAGAGAAAATTTACTCCGTAAAATAGTCAAACGTCACCATGTAAATTGTGTTGAAGATCTCGTCGACGTGCACCTTTACGGAGGTCATGTGGAGAGCGGATAAGCGAACACTTATCGCATCTCACCGCCGCATCTCCCATTGCTCAACCTCACTTGCTGCCAGCGCAGGAAACAGCCCATCCCCGTACTGATTGGTTTCGTCAGCATTCCGTGCATAAGGATCGCTGCAGACGTCGACCATCTCCTGAACAACACCGGGACCGCTGCGATTTGCTTGCGGGCCATCGACCAACAACCCTTCGCGCCAAAACGCGTGAATCCACGCGTGCGCACCACTCCCACCTCGACATCCACGCTCGATATGACCCAACGATAAGATGCCCAGGTATGCGCCACTTCATCGCGTTGAGAGCCTACTATTGTGTATAGATCCGCCTGCTAATGCCTTCTTCGCAGGGAAATCATTACGATCCAAGCCGGCCAATGCGGCAACAACGGTACGTCGACCACCCCGCACCCACGCCAGGATCCAGAATCGACGACTGACACGTCGACTAGTCGGGAGCCAGTTCTGGCAGCAGCTCTGTCTGGAGCATGGCATCAGCCAGGACGGCAACCTGGAGGAGTTTGCGACCGAGGGCGGTGATCGCAAGGACGTGTTTTTCTACCAGGTACATCCTCGATTGGACGCATGCTTGGCCATCTGAGATCGGTTTATTGATACGAGGGCTACAGAGTGATGATACGAGATATATTCCCCGCGCAATACTGCTCGACTTGGAGCCCAGGGTATGACTCTTCTGGCTCTTCCGGTTTGCCTGTGGAATTTTAACTGATCTGATTATGGCCAGGTCATCAATGGCATCCAAACCGGACCGTATCGAAACATCTACAACCCCGAAAACTTCTTCGTCGGGAAACAAGGCATTGGCGCAGGGAACAACTGGGCCGCTGGGTATGCGGCAGGCGACGTGGTGCAGGAGGAGATCTTTGACATGATCGATCGAGAGGCAGATGGAAGTGATTCGCTGGAGGTGCGTTCCTTCCAGCCAGTCCGTTGGAACTCACGTTGACTTGACCTGCATAGGGTTTCATGCTGCTGCACTCGATCGCTGGAGGCACTGGCTCCGGCCTGGGGAGCTACCTCCTCGAGCGGATGAACGACCGTTTCCCCAAGAAGCTCATCCAGACGTACTCGGTCTTCCCGGACACGCAGTCGGCGGACGTCGTGGTGAATCCGTACAACAGTCTTCTGGCGATGAGACGGTTGACGCAGAATGCGGACTCGGTGGTGAGTTTGACGGAAGTTTATGTGAATTCAGTATGCTCACTTGTCAGGTCGTTCTGGACAATGGCGCACTGTCGAGGATCGTCGCCGACCGACTCCACGTGCAGGAGCCGTCGTTCCAGCAGACTAACCAACTGGTATGCTGATAAAACACATCTTCGATTGCATTATGGCCAACTGATTGGTATAGGTGTCGACGGTCATGTCCGCATCGACGACCACGCTCCGATACCCCGGCTACATGCACAACGACCTCGTCGGCATCATCGCCTCGCTGATCCCCACGCCGCGATGCCACTTCCTCATCACATCCTACACCCCGTTCACGGGCGACAACATCGAACAGGCCAAGACGGTCCGGAAGACGACAGTGCTCGACGTCATGCGGCGGCTGCTGCAGCCAAAGAACCGGATGGTGTCGATCACGCCGAGCAAATCGAGCTGTTACATCAGCATCCTGAACATCATCCAGGGCGAAGCCGACCCGACGGACGTGCACAAGTCGCTGCTGCGGATCCGCGAGCGGCGTCTCGCGTCGTTCATCCCCTGGGGGCCGGCAAGCATCCAGGTAGCGCTGACTAAGAAGTCGCCGTACATCCAGCACACGCACCGCGTCAGCGGCCTGATGCTGGCGAACCACACGTCGGTGGCGACGCTCTTCAAGCGCATCGTGCAGCAGTACGACCGGCTGCGCAAGCGCAACGCCTTCCTGGAGCAGTACAAAAAGGAGCCGCCGTTCGCGGACGGCCTGGGCGAGTTCGACGAGGCCAAGGCCGTCGTCATGGACCTGGTCGGCGAGTACGAGGCGGCTGAGAAGGAGAATTATCTCGATCCGGGGGCGGGCGAGAACAATCAGCCTAGCAGCATGTAGTTGATCTGCATCACCTGTTTTATTCATTATGCGTCACTTCCTTCTTCTTCTACGTGATATCGTCCTTGATACCGCAAACTGGCAAAAAAGGCGTTTCTTTGTTGAAAATAAGTCTGGTGTAGGTATGTAGGTAGGTGGGTAGTGTATTGTTCAAGGGTTTTTTTTTTATATTATATTCTTTCACGTTTCAGGAATGAATGGATGAATTACATCGGAAGCTTCTCTCTCTCTTTCTCCCTCTTTTCAATTTTAATTTGGTTTAATTCAATTCAATTCCTTTCATTCCTTTTTCTCTTTCTATAGGAGAAGAGGGAAAGGGGAAAATAAAAAAATTATTTATTACTGCTTGCTAAATCCTGAGTAAAGGTTTAATTAACAAGGTTTATTACATACCTAGCTAGCTACATGTGCCTAACGTCGATGATATTGAATAGGAATGGAATTCTTAGTCACACATATACACGCACAGAGAGAGAATGCCCTGTCCTGTTCTGTTTTGTTCTGTTCTGTCCCGTCCTGTGCAGTCCTGTGCAGTACCTACAGTATCTATCTACAGACCAACATCATACCCACAGACCTCATCCCTATCAACACGCAGATCAAGATTCAGATCAATCCGCCAACCGCTAACGTTGTTCTCTGCCTCCGCCACAGCAGCAGCAAGACAAGTACAAGCCCGAAACGTCGACAACAACAGCTGCCCATTGCCATTCCCATTCCCGTCATTGGCATCATCAGGTCGGTAGAAAAGCGCATATTGCTCGCCGGGATGGTTGTCATGGATGAGGCGCGTCATTGGGTCCGTTGACTGCTGCTGCTGCTGCTGCAACTTCTGCAGCTGGTGGCGGTTGTTCAGGTCCATTTGTAGGATGGGGCCGTGGTAGGGACAGTAGGAATCTTGGTTCTGGGATGTTGTGAGTTGTTGCTGTTCTTGAGAGCTGCTTTGTTCCTCTCTTGAGGAAGAACAACATTTCTGTTGTTCTCCAGTAGGAGAGGAGCGTGGACGATCATTGTCTTTCTTCTGGCAGGCGAGTCCGGCACTGAGGATGAGAATGTTTAGCTTCCTCACTGTTGACAGACAGACAGACAGAGAGAGAGAGAGAGATAGCAAGCAAGCAAAAGGCCCCTATTGATGAAAGCTTCATGCATGAATATGAATATGATGTAAATATATGAACGAACCTGTTTGTCTCAGACTTGGACAGATTGGTAAAGGATGACATCCTGCAAAGAAATAAATGTCAACTGAATTGGATTGGACTGAATTGAAAAAGCAACAATGATATTCAATTGAATTCAGGCTTGCAGTATTATTGTCAAGGAGCTTCTGTGTCTGCGTCTCTGTCTTCTCTTTTTTTCTTTTTCATTCTCGATCGAAGGGTTTGATGCCAGCTTTCATATTCAGTCAGCATTTCGTTCAAGGCTCGCTTTTCATTTCTCCATTCCTGTCTATTGCCATCTCCAGGGATGGCAATGACACGTCATACGGCTTTTTGCCCTCCATGGTCTGGTGACGAGCTGTTCTGCGAATCCAACGACTTTTCTCGAGTGATCTGAATACCCCAGATAGTAACTACAATGAGGGTTCCGCGGGTTGCTTCCCCTATGGCCAGTACTCTTTTGCACGTCTTGGCAGCCTTCCGTGTCGTCAAATAACACGTGGCAGGCAGAGTCGGGGAACGCGACCGATATGACGCTATTCCATTCCTTAGCGCGTAGGTAGCGTACATTATTATATTAATTACTGTACTTTATCAGAAATATGTTCAAGAAAAATAGGATGTTTTATACAGTAATACAGTATCAATACCAATATTGATATGTCGCATGGCAACTAGTTGGATCTTCCCATTAATTACATCGCGTAGGACCGTCCGTAGGTACCTAGATAGGTAGGTAGTTTAGAAGGAACATCGCTCCTTACACAGATTTCAATGACTGCATAATGCATCAGATGCAGTATTAAGATGTAGATATGTACATGTCACTAGAGATTCAAAAGTCATATGATCTAAATACACGCGAGGTTATAATCCTACCTTACTCCCTTTTTAGAGTAGAATATAGTAGATAACCTAGTGGTAGTAATCTATGACTTTGCCTAGCAAAATACCTGAAAAAGAAAGGTAGTTCTCTTAAAAAAAATGGCTTGGACCCACAACTCGTTCCTAACGAGTTGTGGGTCCGACTAAGCAGGGATTCCAAGAATTCAATCAAGTTTGATTCTTAGGTCTAGAAAAGCTATAGCAGGTCTGCAACCGTTCTATCACCATATCTCTTCTGACATGTATCTGCTCTGATACCGTATCGAATCCAGTAACTGTAAAAACCGCGTAGCAAGGGCTGACAGTAACACCAAAAATACAGTGTTACCAGTGACCACGATGTTCTCGACGAATGAAAACTTTCAGACCCAACCGGTTGGTGGGATTTACTCAGCAGTGTTAGTTCCTGCTATTGGCGAGTATTCACATTTTGTTTCGTTTCGTCGCGATCGATCTCAGCCTGGCACAATCTTTTTCGTCTTATCCCGGCTTCAGACCTTGTTGACTCTCCGAATGCACTTTCCTAACTTGGAACCTTACAGACCCACGAGAACACCGACATCCAGAGTTTCGTAACTGCCGTCGTCTTTGACCGTATAAGCACCCCTCGTTTCGCCTTCGGTTCGCATTTAATGATTCAAACCTCCAGGAAGCGATGGCTTTGTTGCTACAAATATCCAAACAGGAAAATCTCATTACGATGCGCTCAACTTTTGGCGTTGTGGGCGTACGTCGGGGACGCTTCCAGCCACGACTGCAGCTAAGTAAGCAACACACCAGCCATATGTCAGCCTCAGCCTCAGCCTTGCAGCGCTTCGCTGGTGCACTGCATGCCTGAATCAATCAGGCAGCAGTGACAGTTAGAATGCCCAGCTGTCGTGCTCAAGGAGAACGGGCTCAAAAGAACGCGAGACACCTCTTTGTTTTGGCGAGTCTCTTTGAATACTCTCTTCGCCTGGAGGGTTATATAAACCCTTTTTCGTTGACTTCGATCACCGAGAGTCGCACTTCCTACCCCTCGAAATAGATATCTCTCTTCTTTACTTCAGCCTCGTCCTCTGCACAATGGCTACCTCCCGGAACGTTTCTTATGGCGACGTTCCCTTTCAGGAAAGATGGGAGAGACTAAAACCGATCATCACGCAGCTGTACGTCAATGAAAACAAGAAACTTGCCGAAGTAGTGGCCAAAATGAAGGAAGAGCATGGATTCGATGCAGTGTAAGCCATCGTTCGACTTTCCATACCAGCAACAAGTATGAAGGCAGCAGTTGCAGCTGACAGGCATGCTTGTCCTCTCTAGGGAAGACCAGTACAAATACCATTTCAAAAAATGGAAAATCAAGAAAAATTTTTCACGGGAGACGAAGCGAAAACTGCTAGACAAAGGTCAGGAGAGAGCTGATGCTGGAAAGCGAACAGCATTCAGCGTCAGGAATAAACCCGTCGACTCGAAGAGGCTTCTTCGAGAAGTGAAAAGGGACAGCAAACGCGAGATAGCCTTAAAGCCGACAGCGAGTGGACAATTGGCTATACAACAATTTCTGCTTGGTTTTCAGTTTGGCCCCAGCATGTAAGCAGAGAAAACAGTTCCCTGAGATATCGCCGGTATTCCTGATCAGGATTAGATTTATGGCGTGGAACATGCCTTATGGAGTTCTCGCCCCGGATCGGATACTCGGGACAAACCACGGGTCACCTGGGCAGGTTGTATCAAGCCCCAGCGACATCATGGCCTCGACTCCTCCCGCCAATGCAAGATCCCCAATCTCTGCTCCGTCTCCGTTATCAAAAGCGCTCGCGATGAAACGGCCCATCGATAGAGCTCGGCTCTTTACTGAGGGCCGATTTGACGATCTCATTAAGTCCATGAACAAGAAGGAAGCGGAGTAAGTCCTTCGTCTACTTTTCAAAGGCCTAAGACTTACCTTGTTTTTTTTTCTTTGGTCAGGGTCATGTCATCCTGGCTCCACCAGTTTTGGTATTTCGCCTTCAAAGCTGCAAAATATTGGGGTGTTGGACCGCCTACCCGGACCGCTGCCCGTCTCGGCTTCGAAACTTGGGAGGACTGGTCATCTCGGACCCAGGGTATTGCTGAGCCCGATGACATTGCGCATAACACGGCAAGCCCAGAATATCGTGTCGAAGCCGCAAGAAAGCCACGAGAGCTTTTTCAACCGTCGCCACTCTGTCGCTGGAGCATTCACTATGAATGCAAAATCTCTTATGAGGAAAGTCCTGAGGAAAGTCATAAAGAAAATCGGCCATGGCAGCCACCTTTTCAAGAAACACTCGTCTCAGCACTGGAGAGCAACGACTTCAGCAGCATCAAGTCCAGTGAGCTACCTGTAGCTGTGCCACAGATCGTGAAGGCGACAGCGAAATCCCCTGACGTGCTCCTACGGGAAGCGTTGGGGTTCGCAATCATGGGACGCAATGTTGAATTAACTGAGCAGCTTTGGGATCGGTTCGTGTCTGAAGCCGCGGAAATCAGGGACTTCTATCCGCTCCATCTAGCCATTAGCTTTCTCGATGGGGTAACATCTTGTTGCAATGTTTTTAGCGTTTTCGTTTGTCTTCCACCTGCAGAGTGGACTCTGCGATATCTGCGTGATATTTATGTCAACAACCTAGGTCACACGGTCCTTGACAGTCTCATGATTTCCATCCTGAAGTCGCATACATCGACAACTCCAGGCGACGTGGATGAAGAATTACGACATCAAAAACGCTTTGCGGGTGAAGAGGTTGACGTATGCGGCCGCTGGGATGCTGACTCTGAATGTTTTCGTGCTCTTCTGAACACAGGAGAAGGAAGTGTGCCGATGACCTGGAAACATAAATTCTGCCACACCTCGAGTCAGGCAATCTGCCATTGCATAATGTTAATCTATTCCTCGGAAATTCTCTTTGATCGGTTTGATCTGCCGAGTGGGATATTCCTCAAGCACTGCTCGGAATGCGGATTGAAGATGCAACTGCAGCCACTTCACACGTTGGTCGTGACTGCTTTTCATCTCGCAAACAATGGATGCACTGATGAAGATCTTTTTGGGATGCTTGCATGTCTCCTCACGCTTTTGTACTGTGAGGTTGACCCCACAAAGAAGGCTGACGTGTCAGCCGAATCGCTCTTTGGCCGATCATCGAAGGCCACTGGTTGCACACATGAACGGCTCACTCCAGCCGAGCTTGCGGACCGCGTCCCTACAGAATACGCAGAAGTTTGGTCGGAGCGAACCAGAACAGGTTGGGAAATCCTTCGCCTCGTTCTTTGGATATCACAGTCGTCCACGTCCGAAACTAGTGACTTGAGGGACCAGGAATACGATCCAGAAGCTTGCTGCGACTACCACGAAATACCAAAAATGTCTCCGATCCTTGCTACCCTCTTTGCTGCAGTACAAACAGAGCTTCTGACATATCGACGGCTTCGGGAAGGCGATCCTTGGGTCTCGGAAAACTTTGATCTTGTCGCGCTCAGTCGAGATCTACGGGAAGGGGACGAAAATCTCCCTTCGATAGGGCTTGTTCAAAAAAAGCTCTTGAAACCTTTCTGTAGCTGCGGGATGTTTCTTGACCAGAGACATGTGATAGCGAGCTGCGATGACGCTTGTGAGCACTACATATCCAACATGGATGACTGGTCTCGGACAAAATTCATAGCTTTTCCATATGAAGGATTGTAACAGTTGTCGATTGATCAGAGAGTTTATGTCTTTTTCTTTAACCCTCTTTCTCCCCAATTTCGTGCAAAATCAGTAGTTAGTGGTCGGAGAAAAGTCGAGTACGCATATAATCTATTCGTGTCGTCTTGAAGAGAGAGTGTTCAATCTGCAGCACATTCTGTGTATCATCAGTAGACAATGTGCTCATAGTTGAGGTGCGAGTCCACCTGTTCTGTTGTCTGTATTACTTGACACGGGCCGTCAAACCGGAATGGTCACTGGAAACGCTGAGAAAACGAAGTGTTAGCTAGATGAGGAGGGAGATATGGAATGGTTGCTTATCGAAGCGAATATCGGCCTCTGATTGTGAGAGATCGACGAGGCGCGAGACTATTGTCTGGTCGAGCCACGCGGCATAACTTCACTTGGCATGGCAGAGAGTCGAGATGAGACCATCCAGGTCAGAAGATCCGGCGACCCAATGAGCGTGCAAAGCAGGCATTATGATTGCTAAGAGCTGAGGATCATCTGGGATGCTGGTTCAGCGCACGCACGAGGAATGCTGAGGAGAGCGGCGCGGGGACTATTGGCCGGTCACTCTCGGCAGCGCTGACCATGCAATAGTTAGTCGCTGGAATGCCTGAGATAAGTGACAGAATTGAGTTTGGCAACTACGGAGTACAGATATGAATAGGAAGCCGCGGTCGGACACGGCACATGACTCAGCTCGCCGCCTTCCCGTTTCGACAACGCCAAATAGGCAGGCACCTTCGACAGTGTCTAAGCAGATAGCTATTCTTACTGGCATGGAGACGAATGCCTTACGGAGTATAAGAGGCCGATGCTGCAGTCCTCCTGCTGCTGTCCACAATCGTCCACATCACGTCATCTGGTCCAACTAGCGAGTGCTGGCGATGCAGGCTGCTGCACGATAGCTTTAGCCGCTGAGCTAGCCGCCCGCAGCTCCAGTCTCCGCACTTGGTAGGCTGCGAGCGACGAGTCAGCAATAGCGCCTACACGCTTATCCAGGACCAGATGTGACTTGGCCATCCACGGGTCGGCTAGTGGCAATCCAGGACCTTCTTCGGTTGTCCCTGTCTGGAAGCGCAGAAGGAGCTGGTTCTCGCTGGAAGCATCCGACGGGCCCGAAGCTGGCCCAGCTTTCGACCGCCCGCATCCGGCCTGAGAGTTTGCCTCACGGCGCTCTCGAAGCTTCTGGGACGCTCCGACAGGGTCGCGGGTGCTGGGTGAATCATCAAAGAGGATGTGATGCGGTAAGCTCCACCGGCTAGGCATTCGCCTCCACCGGCGCCATCGTCTCAACGCCGCGTTCCCAACTCATCCTGCGTCCGATCGTCACCTCATCCGTGGCCAGGCGCTTGTGGCCAACCGTCACAGGCCCAACCAGAGTCAGCGTCTCCCGTTTCGGTTCCTCCGGTCACGCAGGCCCTTTATATACACCCTGGCTGTCCCTCGCTGCGGCCTCCCTTTCTTCCCTTGCTCTATCTCTCTTCTCCATCTATAAATACTAATTTGCTTCTACCAACTGATCGACAGCCGCTCCTCACCTGCAATCTCTTCAACTACCGTCTCCTATCCTCCTACTCTCCTCCTCACCGCCCGTTATCTCTGCCGTTATCGGACACCTGTCGACCTCCGCCACCGCGTGACTCCTTCCTGCGAGCTCAAGACAACCCTCTACAACAAGACAATCAATCAAGGCGTGGTCAGAACACCATCCAACACACTCTACAGTTCTCTCTCGATCCTCAGTCCTTGAAGCTTCTACATATCTCTCGCCACTATCCACCAACATGCCTCCCCGCAAGCCTCGCTGCAGCTTCAAGGACTGCAAGGACTTCGCCCAGCGCATCATCGGCGACTGCAGCTTCTGCAACGGCCACTTCTGCCAGAAACACCGCATGCTCGAATCCCACAACTGCAGCGGGTTGGAAGACTGCAAGAGGGAGTCACATGCCCGCAACGCAGATAAGCTCAACAGCGAGCGGACGACGGTGATCAAGGGAGTATAAACATTGCTCCCTTGGACTTGACAGACATTGATAACGAGCGACTGGTCGTTCATTTCCTCTTTCTCGGGCCGATTTTCTTAGGCGGGCGTTCATCTCGGCGTTTTTTCACCTCGATTCCATGTGTTTTTATATCTTGGTTATTTTCTCTGTCGTGGCAGTGTTTCATGCGGCTGGGGGCCGGATGAGGTACCTACCTACTAGACGTGGTTTGATCGGTTGAGGGTGATGCTTTCTATCTATCCATCTATATCTATGTTCGGGAGACAGAACATTGATATGTATGTTATGTCGGCTACAATGTGTGTTAATACCCTTGTCTGCGGCGACAGTTCACTTCAGTTCAGACAGGAATGAACTGGACCAGAACTGGAGATAGAAGCCTCTCATACTGAATTTAACCATCGGGTTCGCAGAACTTCTTCATGTAAACTGTATTCTTTACAGTAGTCCGTAGTCAACTGTATACTACTCCATTAGTAATCAAGAGCATGTATCTACCTACTGTACTCCGTATGTATGTACTGTACTACGTAGGATACCTATGTGGCAACACCGTGACTCAAGATACCCGCCACTCCGCCGAGCCAAAGTCCGTCCCAGAGAGACAGGTCACAAGTCACAGGATCCCCCTTCGAGCGGCATCGACGGACCTTCTCGCTTTGGTAGGTGAGTGGCGCCGCTTTACAGAGTATGTACGGAGTAGGGAGTACTACCTACTGCTGTACGGAGTAGGTATGTATGTACATTGGTCAACAATTCTATCCAGTGGAGCAGTGATGTATGTAGGAATAGCCTGAAGAAGAGGAAGATGAAGACTTGGGGGAGGGATTTTATTGTATTGGCATGATATGCCATCACATGACTCGTATTCCTGGACAAGGCATGGACAAGGCTAATATAATAATCATTGTCTACAAGTCGAAAACTTATCCAATGATATATCCCTGCTAACAGAAAGAAAGGAATAATAAAGAAAAATCATGAATTTTAAATTCAAAACAGAAATGTTGAATGTTGAGAACGTTCATCTTCATAGATGCATACACATGTACAGTACTCTCTGCATGAGACTTCATTTGTGGGATTAGATGTGATTAAGCAGTAGTAAAATACATACATAAACACCCATCGGAGAAAAGGCAAATGCAAGATCGAAAAGAAAAAATGTCGCATTTGATTGATCGATTGATTTGACAGATTTTCGTTCGGGTTCTGTTCGGTTCGGTTCTTGTTAACCGGGTCCGATCTTGGGCCTGTATGGGAAAAAAAATCATGTTAGTCAATCAATCAATGAATCAATCGTAATTAACCACGTCAGGAGAGGGAGGTAAGCAAGGCCATGTAACATGCATGCAGTTCAATTTGTGAAAAACAATGACAATGGAGATGGCGACAGATACGTACATATCATGATGCTCCGTCAAACTGCTCAGATACCGATTGAGCTCCTCGACGCGTTCCTTGTGCGTCTTGACGCCTTCGCGCTTGAGACGCTCGCTGAGCTGTAGTCAAGTCAGCAAGCAAGCCCGATAGATAAGATATTTGAATGGGGGGGAAATGTACCCTCTTCTTCTTCTGCTCCTCATACCTCCTCTCCGCCTCCGTCTGGTAAATCACCCTCTCCCCTTCAGACTGACGACCCTCATCACCACCACCCTCGCGCTCGCCATCTTCATAGTGGCGACGAACGGCAGTGGCGTCTTCGTTCGCCGCGGCAGCAGCAGCAGCAGCAGCAGCCGAGCTTTCGCTCTTCTCCTTCTTCTTTTTCTTCTTCTCTATCCGGCCGTCTTTACTTTTGAGCCTTTGAGTTTGAGCTTGCCGCCTCCGCCGACGGCTGAGTATTCGTCGCCGGGTGCCATGATTCGTAAATTATGTATGAATGTACCTTATATATGTAGAGGCTGCAGTCAATTCAATTCAGATTTTTGTTGTGTTGGGCCAAAGGTAGGTGCTTTCCTTAGGCCAGGAAGGGAAGAAGGAAAGAAAGAAAGAAAGAGAAATCAATTTAATCTGGTTTGGTGACTTCCATAGCCCTTGCGCAGGTCATGCATTGACCTGTCCGACAGCTCGCTGGATGCTGTCTGTCTTAGTAAGTTGCGACAGGAGTGTTGGTAATGTAAAGAGGTTGCTAGTTGCTACGGCAAAACCCGCTATGGCGAAATAGGTAGTCCGAAGGCGGCGCTCACGTGAGAGCATTCTGGGCTTGGCATGCGTACAGCCAATCAGAGTGCATCAATCATCCATAACGATGATGAATAGCGTACAAATGGCGCTCTATTCTATTGCATTGCATTTCAAGAAGAGCATTATAGAGACTGCAATGTAATTATGCGAATTATTCGAGTTGAAGTAAAATCGTCATTCAAACTGTTACTATATACAATACATTCAGAAGGCCCTGCCTGTGGTACTCTTCGAGTCCAGTCAGAGGACACATGTACGGAGTATGTTACTTAGATTTCAGTCCGTATAATTACCAACGACAACCATGAGTGGTAAATCCATGCAAATATCAGTGTCAACTAATCAAACGGAATCGGCCGCAGCCCAGAACCCCCCATCCGTTTCCTCGTCTCTTCTCCCGCAGCGATCGTGCTGGGCACCTTGATGCCACAGCAATCGCCCCAAAAACCCTCACCGTGAGTGTGCACATGCTTGTGATCGTGACCTCCCTGTCCCTCGCCTTCCGACCCATCCAGGAGTTTCCCCATCTCAGGGGCGGCCGGAATCAAGCTGCCGAACAGAAAGTGCTGCATGATAGGCAGCTTGCCGAGCACTTCCTTGACAAACATCTTCTTCATCCCACTCTCCACCTTGAACCAGTTCTTCGCCCCCGAGATGTCGTCCAGCATCGGACTGTGCCAGCGTAACCCTTTGACCGTCTTGACGCTATCGACCCAGCGCACCTGATCCAGATAGAAATACTTGTCTCCTTCTTCGTCCAGGATCGCGTTATTGTGGATCGCCAGGGGTGTGATGTAGTGGTGGTCCACCAGCTGAGCCGCTCCGAACAGGAAAGGAAGAAAATGGTAGTCATCCAATCCCCAGACACCATGAGAGCCAGCAGGCTCGAGGTAGTAAGTCGTCTGGATGCGGCGCATGAGATACATGTAGCTGTGGTAGATGCGAAACACAATGATCGGGAAATCGTCCGAGGAGAGAAATCGCAGGTGGTACAGGCAGAGCAGCCACATCATGAAATTCAGCTCGTGGCCCGAGCCATAGTCCAATCGATCTCGCGATCCCAGCGAATTTATCAGGTATGTGGAAATCTCGTCGATAGCCTCGGAATCCTGTATTCCCAGTATCTCTCGATGCCACGCTGGACTCTGCGCCGCGACATCGTCAAAGAGCGAGCGAAACGCCGGGTTTCCAAACCGAGACCCACCCTGGTCGACAGGGGGGTTCTTGTCGACAAGAGACCCGATCAGGCCTATAATCGACAATATCTTCTCTATACTGGAAGAGACCGGAACATCCTTGTAGTCAGTCACCTTACGCCCATGCACCGAATCAGAGAGCCCAAATATCCAGGCGAGAATCAAGTTGTAGGCCGGCGACGTTTGGAAGATTTCGAGGTCTTTCTGAGAGAGGATGCGACGTACAGGCCGTATATAGCGATGGGAGGACAGGTCGAGCGGCTCTGGAAGCGGAGGAGTGGAGGGAGGGGGTTCGGGGTTGGCCGGTTCTCGTTTCCTGCGATTCCCCGCACGCAGCTCAGCGAGCTTTTTGGACAGGTCGGCCCCGTTTGCCGGCTTGGGGGACGAATCTGAATTGACGGCAGCCATAATCACGTCTCGTCATCAACATTCGCGCTGGAATGCACACGCATCAGTCTGCGGCTATGCCAGAGAGCGATGACAGGACGCTGGAGAAGCGATCGAGTGGTCTGACGATGTCATCGGATCGGTGGCGGCAGAATGCGAGGCCCCCTTCACCGCCTTCTGCAGCCAACCACCGTCACTCCAGTCCAGTCACATGATTATTTTTCTGACTAATATGGTTAGTAGTTGGTCAGCTGGCCTATCCCCAGCCAACCACAGCCAGCCCTAAGCCCTAGATCTGCGCTCTTAACGTCTTAGCGTCAACCCCAGCTTTTCGAGGTCGTTGACGGACCCGCCCTGCGTCCAGCCGGCTCTCCATGGATCAAAGGCCAGCAGCTCGCCAGACGCCTGAAAGGCCCGGGAATGCTCCTTCTCGATATGCTGCTGCTGGACAACTATACCAGTAGCATTATCGCCATCGCGGAGCTGTACGCCGAGCATCTTGGAGCCAGACTTCATTCCTGCTTCATCCCGCCTATGAGCACGCCGTGATGAATCCCCCCGGTACTACGGCGGTTGAGGCGGACAGAAGTCAGAGATCATCGGAGGACACCAATTTCTCCAGTCGCGGTCAACATTCTACCACGTCGCCCTCCAACCAGAGCCGGTTGAGCCGGACCGTTTCGTGGTCAGACGCCTACCAGGGGCAGTGCCATTCACCACGAGCGATGGCAGCCAGACAACCATCGCCAGCAAGTGAGAATACTCCGATCATAGGCGGAGATCCTCAGGTCACACGAAGCAACTACCAATCAGTCCAGTCGAGAGACAACCCGGGAGAGCCTGGAACTAATAATAATGCCGACGATCCCGCCCAGGATACACAACAGGGAGCCGAGTCTTCTAGGAATGGAAACACGGCGGGTGCTGGCAGTCAGTCGACGCCGAATGAAGCAGCGCCGGAGAGTCGGCCTCCGTGGTTTCAACGCTTGGTGGAAAAGTATGGGGCACTGGAATTGGACAACAAGGGCAGCGTTGCGCGCGATCATCTCGCACTAGGTGTGTTTCATTGAGTCAACAACATTTTTTTTTGGCTGCTACCCACTTGTACTAACACAACTGGTCTGGCATTGTAGAGCGAACCTTCCTGGCCTGGCTCCGGACGTCCCTCGCCTTTGCTTCCATCGGGATCGCCGTGACACAACTCTTCCGCCTCAGCGGGTCCATGTCATCTAGGAGATCTTCCGAGGGCTCTACGCAAGGATTACCTATCCTGCCACCGTCGCAGGAGCCGTCGTCCTTACTGGACCTCATCGTCGTGTCTGCAGCCGGAGGCGGCAGCAGCAGCAGCAGCAGCCGCCTTGCCAACGTCGGCAAACCGTTAGGCGCCACGTTTATCGGGATCGGGATCCTGATCCTCCTCATCGGGTTCCATCGCTACTTTGAGAGCCAGTATTGGATTGTTCGGGGGAAGTTCCCCGCCGGTCGGGGCAGCGTGGTGCTTGTCACGTTTCTGGCGGCGGGTCTGATCGTGGCCAGTCTGGTGGTGATTCTCGCGGTGGCGCCTAGCGCGGTCGAGAGATAACATTGTATTTGAATACATTGTATTTGGATAGTTATGTGTATCTTGTGTTTCATACTTGGCTGGGATCTATTGTACTGTACAATCCTGGGCGGTCTGAATCTGTCAAGCAAGGAGTGTGGCGTTATAAAATATTTATATATAATTAGCATTTGGCGGGAATGTGAAATTGAATAAATAGCAAGGTGTCTTTCTTTTCACCATCCACCTACCTAGGCAAGTTGTCTTGTGACATCCTACCGTAGGTACCCAGGTAGCTACCTAGTAGCTAGGTATATACCGAAGTAGAAACTTGTGTTCCACCGCAGCGGATCCAAAAACAGTCACGACATCTTCTCTTAGGTTAGGTACCCAGTATGTAGTATAGCACACAGGACAACAAGGCCAGTTAGTTACCTAGGTAATAACAACAATAATAAGTAAGTAGTGAGTACTGGAAACTCTCCTACATCCTGGTCCTTGATCCCTGTATGTACGTATGTCTGTAAGCGGAGCACTGCACTGCAGCCTGAATAGAAATCAATAGTTCCCGAAAACAACACATAGGTATACGCTAGAAGATAGATAGATACTCGGCAGTGTAGGTATAGTACATACCTAACCTAAGGTAGTAATGTTCTAGATGGACCTGATGATGCTAGCTAGGTGCATAATTCTGACTGTTTTATCTATCTGCTATTTATTTTTTTTAATTTGGTCTTGTAGTCAGGGAGATACCTAGGTAGGTATTTATTATTATTATTGATGGTTGGTTGGTAGGAAGATTTCCTCGTTTCTAGATAATAATATATAGCACTGGAAACTGACTGAGTGACTGACTGGAAGTAATTGCCAACCCTGCTTTGTTGACTTTTACTCTAGACTAGTAAGGAGGAATCGGAGATTGATTTTGTCTTCTAGATCATCACCAGCCTGTGCATAGACTGTCATTATTATGATTATTATCGTGCTCCCAGCCCTGTCAAGTCACATTGTCAATCAATCAAGGGATCAATCTCAACTGCAGCAGATCATCATGGAACACGCGAGACATGCATGCAGCAATCTAACTTTGACTGACGCACTAACTAACCTCCTGCTCCTCCCTTCTTCACTGGGGGCCGAATTGTCATCGTCTATCTTCTCGGCAAAGAATTGAGTTAGTAGCCCAAGTCGAGAACGATCTGGATGAAATGAAATTGAGGCGATTATTATCTCAGGCCATGCCAGTACAATGCTGCAGAAGGGTCAGTAAATAACCAGATATTGGTCGATCTGGATGAGATTCCACTCGCTGCGTCATTTATTGACAGCATGATTATTTTTGTAGACGGTGGATCTCAATAAACAAAAATATCAACCCATAGTTGTTTCAACTTCCCGGTCTAGGTCATGAACCGAAAATTGTGGCTCAACACTGGCCGCACCGCCCTCGCTAGATTCCGATCGACGCACCTGACGGGATATTAATAACTCTGGACGCCATGCTAGCGCGCAGACCCAGACACTACCGACGACGCCAGCGACGCGCCGGGAAACTAATTGCCTATCGTTATGATTCCAGCGGCGATCGTCTTCAAACGGGTGGATAGTGCCGTGCCGTGGCGGTGCAGGCTCCAGGCGGAGGACGGCGGATTCTCCTGTTGGCGGATTGCTGGCGCGAGGAGCGGAGAAATGTTCCACTTGCCGCGGCGGCGTGATTGGGCCAGGTGTTTTGGCCCTCTTGCGGAGGAGCCACGCAGTCGCATCAGGGCCTTGTCAAACATGAACCCAGGTTGACCCTTGTGTGGAGAAGCTTCAAAATAGAAAGGGGCAAAAAAAAAAGGACTCAGCAGTTCCTGACGCTGGCTGTCCACGTCGCCCAGCGCAGAGATGCCCATCTGGCCAATCAGAGCCGTCGCGCGGGCTGTCCCGGGTGGGCTGTGGAAACCGCGTCTGTCCACCTCCACAAAGCATCACCTCGCAGCATCACCTCACCTCCAACGGCCAGCGATGATGGAACCATGGATGAGTGTGTACAAAGAACACTTCGAGCTCTGAGATTGGCGAGGACGACAACGGAGGACAGGAACCAGCCCACTCGAGCCGTGTCTGGAAGAGCTGAACGGCCGTAAGGCTGGAAACCTTGAAGCTGCTGTCAGTGTCATCAAATTGCAGAGAACACGAGCACTGGCTGACCAATACAAGTACTGACTGACCACATCCATCCTCGCTTGCAACAGTTTCGATCGATTTCTCTCCAAGCGCGCTAACTATATTTTCCATACTCGATCGTCTCACGGAACAATGACTTTGGTTTCCGGGTGAATAATCGATCAATTAATGCACGATCCCCCATGAGGATGGCCTGCTGAGCTGACAGCGCTGGCCAGGGTGGGCCAGACGCATGCAGCGTGCAAGGAGGAATTGCCGCTGCAGCGCAATGTTTCAGCGTCGAGGCCGGCAAACCTAGCCCCGGGCAAGCGAGATGGGTTCATTGGCCAAGACAGAGCCGGCGCTAGCCTGGAGGACAGTTCACCCGCCCTGGCTGGGCCGGGCTGCTGTCAACGACTCCACGAAGACGCATCGATGTGTGTGCATACGCAGTATGGCTGCTGTTGAGGCGAGAAGGATTGTGTGGAATTCTCTCGAAGCGAAAATAATATAATCTATAGGTGGTCAAATGTGAGGCAATTTCGTAGTCTGCTACGGAGCGGCTCTGGATGCTTTCCTGGGTCATGACGTCTTCGATCCATTAAATTCCTGATCCGGCAGAGTATCCAGACGGAAGCCCGTGTAAGAGGAGCATTCTTACCGCTCCAATCGCAGGACCATGTGAATTGTCCGCCACCATCTGGGAGCTTGCAGCAGGACTATTCCCTTTGTATTTGCATCTGCATTTGCAGGTGCTGCAGTCGTTGTCGTTGCAGTGCAGCAAAGGCGCCTGTCAATTTCTCCGTTGCTGCCTTCGGGCTCGCCCGGGCGGCGGGACTCGGAAGAAAATACAGAAAGCTCTCGTATGTGTGCCTGGAGATCGTGCCAGACGCAGGACAAATAATAGCAGCATCGTCGATACTCTAGCCAGATTGCTCCAAGGCGTCTGGGTCCGTGAGCCGGCCCCCTCGGCGCCCCCATCGCGCCAATCACGGGCCGTGCGTGCCTGTCGCCAGCTCACCAGCAAAAGGCCCCCAGCCAGGCCAATCCTCTTCGCTCTTCTTCCCTTCCCTCTCCTTGTCTTCCCTCTTCTATTATCTCCATCTTCATCTTCCCTTCCCCCTTCCATCCTATCCTCCCTTTGTTCTCCTCCAGCTTTACCTCCCTGCCCGCCCTCCTTCCTGGCCCTGTCTGGTGGCCGTCCGCTCCTTACACCTCCCCGTCGCCGCAGTGTCTTGACGAACCGTCCGCCCTCGCCCTCGTCTTGTTGCCGGATCGCTGAGAACCGATCGTCCGTCCTTCGTTCCCTACGGTTTGAGTTGCCGGTTGCGAGTCGACCGCCGTTCTCTTCAGCCGCCCTCACATCGCCGCTTTGGTCTCAAGACCTGCTTTTCCATGCTGCCGGGGCGACGTTGAAGGCCTCCAGCCCTAGTCGGACTTTCCCCCCCTACGCCGTTTGGAAAGTCTCTCGACGGTCTGGAGGCCTGCTATAGCTGGATCACAGGAGAGGTCGGGAGTCTTTTCTTCGTGCTATTGGAGTGAAAGGCCTTTTTTTTGTTTCTTTTGGTGATTTTTTTTTTGGTTGTTTGTTCTACCGTTTTCTCAGGTTCTCAGCGCAGGTTCTCAGCTGAGTCCTGGGGCTAGTCGTCCACTATGGCTTCCATCTCGATTCCCCCGCAGACCCAGGTGTCTGCTCACCCTCCGGCTCTGGGTTCAGTCGGTTGTGAGAGTGAGCAGGATGCGAGCAATGTGACGGTCTCTGGTCGACCACCCAATCCCCCGTTCGTCTTTCCCGCCCGAGATACGAATTCTTCCGACAACAAGCGTGATGAGCCTGTGCCCCATGTTCCGCCTCCTCTCCCCGCCTTTTCTTTCAATCCCGGCAATATCCACGCTCCCAGCCCGTCGACATCCACCCTGTCGGTGAATCGGCCCCCGGGTCAGGGTCATCGTCGGCGGCCAAGTGAACTCATCGGCGGGGAGGGGCCTCCAAGTCCCAGCATGTTGAGTACGAGCCCTGCGAATCCCGAGACTTCCACCTCCGATTCTTCAAATCTTCCACCGCCTGGTGCCGGTCGCAGTGCCCCAGGCCCTGGACGGCGTGGTCATGCCCATCGCCGCTCAGGCGCCATTTCGAGCATGGATCTGACCACTCTCGCCAAAGCGTTTCCCGCCGGTGGAAGTGCTCCGTGCACTCCTGCGGGCAAGAGCCCAGACCATGGATTCCACGATGATATCTCGAAACCAATGTCC
Source organism: Rasamsonia emersonii CBS 393.64 (assembly GCF_000968595.1). Classification (NCBI taxonomy): domain Eukaryota; kingdom Fungi; phylum Ascomycota; class Eurotiomycetes; order Eurotiales; family Trichocomaceae; genus Rasamsonia; species Rasamsonia emersonii. Next base: position 35,553 of record NW_013563219.1, read on the forward strand.
AAGTCAGCGACAAGCTTGCACCGGCCGTCTCCGCCTGCCTCTCCCGCCAACAAGTCGACCGATTATCTCCACCCGGGTTCTCAAGGTCTCGCACCGCCGTCACCAGGTCCGGCTACACCCCGTCCGGTGTCAACCGTCTCCATCGAAACCTCGAGCAGCCTGGCGACAGTGCGACCCGGTCATTCTCGATCAAACAGCGCTGCTCCAAGCACTCGCGTCGAGACATCGCCTTCTGCACCGAAGGTGCGACCCAAGACAGCCGATGCGAGCATGCTTCTTTCACCAAGCGGGAACAACCTCTCGCCAGGGGACCTGCAGTTGCCACGACCCGTTGAGGAACGCCCTGAAGCCTCAGAATCGCACCCTGCTCCTTCGTCAGATGACCAGGAGACGAAGGAGGACAAGAAGAAAAAGAAGAAGAAAAAGAAGAAGAAGAGGAAGCAGAAGCAGAAGAAGCATCTCGGGGATAGTGGTGGTTCCGAGGAAAGCCCCGGCAAATCGCCTAGCGGGAATGAAGCCGTCGACACGACACGAGAACCCGGTGGTGATACTTGTGAATCAGCCTCCAGCATTCATTCACGGTCGGGCGCTGAGAACGCCCCATCGTCCACCGGGAAATCCCACAAATCCGACAAGAAACAAAAGAAAATGCGCTCATGGGCGGACGCCATTTTCCCTTTGAAGAGTAAACGACCTCATGTCAAGGTGCCGAGGAGAAGCCCGACTCCTCCGCCGATAATCACGAGAACCAACTCTGATATCGGGTCCATGGATGGAGTGAATTTTGATGACGATAACATCGTCATCATCCGGACTCCAACGAACCCTAATGCGCCAAAGCCACCTCAACCACGCCTGGATACCACCTTCGAGAACTCATGGAAACCGCGGAGCTTCTATGAGCAGAATCTCGACAACGATTCGTTCAGCCCGGTGATTGATCTGGATGCTGCCCTGGGTCCGTTCAATACCCCCGAAATGAGCTCCAGCCGCGTGGCCGGGAGTGCGTTTTCGATCGCATCCAGGAGAATGTATAGTGGTGGACGGCGGGGAGAGTTCATCGGACCGGAGATGCGTTACCACCGTCGTGCCGAAAGTGCCCCAGAAATGCCACCGTTTGACCGCAGTGCTCTTGGTTTCCACCGTTTCGGTAGCAGTTCGACCATGGCGCACGCCGATGTCTTCTATGAAGAGGAGGAAGATGCCTTTCTTGCAGAGAACCAATCGTGCAATGCAGATGGCCAGTCAGCCCGGAGAGACTCGGCTGCCTCGAGCTCGGCTGCCTCGAGCTCGGCTGAGGCTGACGGCGCACAGCCCTCCAGCAGCGACACCTTGGAGACCGTGGTTCAGGGAACTGCGGCCGATCGCGATCCACCGGACGACGGACTGGGTATCCAGGTGGAGGCGCCAGGGGAGTCGTCTTCGGATGCGGCTGTGGAAGATGGCCCTGGTGATGCGGTCGTGCACGATGAGCCCGGGGAGGCCGAAGTAGCTTCGTCGTCTCTAAAGTCGAAGAAGTCGGTTGAAATCGTTGAATCTGATGACTGGCCGTCCCAGGCGCCGAACGCACCCAGTTCGGACGCTTCTTCCCACATTATGTCTCTCGAGAAACGCCCTTGTTCGTCTCCGGTCGACTTTAGTAGCTATGCTGTCCCGCAGCTGCCGCTGCCTGGTCACACGCATTCCAGCTCCGCCTTTCCGTCACCTGATCCGTCTAACATCTCTTTTGAAGCTCCACGTTCGGCGACAGCGTCGTCGATGACCGATCAGACTTCTTTCCCTCCGTTCCACGACCAGACGCGAGGCTCCATCGAAGATGTACCATCTCTGACCAGCAGTGTTTCCACCCGGACGAATAACCGGCCGCGCTTTTCGTCGGGTTTCCATGCCCGTTCCTCTGGGGAGCGGTCGGCGTCGTTCTCGACTCGGCCTCGATCCAGTCATTCGCATACGGCTAAACGGACGAGTCTGGTTAGTTTGTCTCGACTGGTGGGCGCCTCGCACGGAGAGAAGAGCAAGCTGAGCTATGAAGAGAAGCCGCCCGCAGACGAACATGAAAAGACCAAGAAGAAGGGCCACCGGATCAGTCGTCTTATGCACTTCTGGAAGACGAAGGAGAAGCAGAAGTCCAAGGGAGAAGGAGACTGAATCAGAAGCAGCCATGATTGTCGACTGTTTTTCTTTCTGGCTTTTGTCTTTTCGGTATCAGGCGCACTGACGGTATGACATGTCCTGGCTAATGGCGGCGCACGTTTTTCTCGTATCGTTTCTTGTGGATTTGTGGATTTGTGGATTTCTTGTGGATTCTCTTGTGGGTTGTCAACGGGGCCTTTTTATTTTTATTCCCTCATCATGCGTTCATGTCCGTGTTTTGTTCGTGTAGGTTGTAAATATGCACGACGACGTTGTTAGTGAAGCCATAGGCGAAGAAGATGTGTTGGAAGGAGAGCCCATCTCCAGCTGGATTTTCGAATTTCTGATCGTTTATTTTATGACCATCGACTTTTTTTTTATTTACAATTTGATTTACAATTTGTTTCGCTGGAACGTCTTGCGAATGGACGGAGCAAGGTTATATATTTTTTTTTTATTCTTTTTGCAATTGTTTCTTTTTTCCTCCGTCTGTCAATCAGTCGACCGACTATCTTCACTCTTCTAGACTCTCGCTTACAGGACCTTTTTTTTTTCGTCTCTTAATGTTTAAATTTTTACGTACTGTACTGTACGTACAGATGTCGTTGTTTTTATCGTTTATCGTTTATCGTTCAGCAAGAAAGCAAGCAAGCAAGAAAGCACGCAAACAAGCAAGAATGTCGGGTTAAGCGTTGAAGTTGGTTGGTTTCTTTCCCGATAATAATGATGCTTGCTTGAGTTGAGCTGTTATGTCTGTTTCTATTTTTATTCGACTCAGATCAGATCAGATCAGGTCAGATCAGGTCAGTTTAGTTCAGCAAGTCAGTCTGGTGTGGTGCTGTCTGACTGCCTGGTTGACTGACTGCCTGCCTGACTCCCTGGCTGACTGGTTGATAGCATCTCATGAGAATGCAATACAATACAGTACAATATTTAAATTGAATTAAGAAAAAAATGATTAGTGAAGGTCTAGTCATAGCGTAGTGGTGCCTCTTTTTTTTTTACTTTATCTCTTGCGCTTCCTCTTGGGAAGTCGGCATGATCTTATACATAGTCCGTGCATATATATTGCTCCAACATCTATTTCATTAATATGTCTGCCTTGTATAAGAATGCTATGTTTTCCTTCTCTGAGATAAGTATATGGTTTTTTTTAAAAAAAAATATTTTTTATTCAGCATCCTACTCCGATCGAACGGACCATCTTTCTTTCTTTTTTTCTTCTGGAAACAAATAAACAGATACCATGATCAGGGTCTTGACTTGAGTCAGAGCAGCCAGAAAAAAAAATATCGAAGGAAGCGCATGCGGGGAAAAAAAAGAGAGAGAAATATTATACTATTGTCATAACATGTTGTTTGTTTGTTTGCAGGGGTTTTCATTCAGGCCAACTGACAGATTAATTAACACAATTATTGATGGTAAATGGTAAGTACGTAAGTCAGATGAAGTGTGCTACGCCTTTGTACAGTACAGTAAGAGTGTTGTTTCTAAATAAGTATCAGTATTAATTAATACTGGTAAGTAAATTAATAACGCTTTACTCCTATTCTCTCTCTTACACGCACTCTCCTTCTATACCTATATGCTTGTGTACTAGTGTATATACAAAGTCTGATTAATCTAGCCCTGGATAAGCTGGGAAAGAGTATCGAAAAAAATGACAGGAGTAAGAAAAAAAATGTACTCTAGAACAGAACCCATGGTATAAAAAAGGAAAGGAAATTGTATCTACTAGTAGTAGACAAAGTGATTATTATTGATAGTTATGAAATAGCAAGTATGTTCAGTACAGTATATAAGTTATTAGTATTGGTACAGAGAGTCATCTCCACTTCTTGACTACCACAATACAATAAATATCCTAGAGGGTAGTAGATTCTAGGCTGATACGTTAGTTTTAAGGTTGACTTCCCAGCGAAGAACAACAGACTCGTCGTGTGCGAGTGGCGGAAAGAAAGGCGTCCATTCTTCGAACACAGCCGTCGCCTAATCAAGCATCAAGTAATAGTATTATACCGTACGAAGTGGAGGTCCGTGAAAGTTCTTCTAACCATGGATAAATGTCGGGTTTCCTCCTCGGAAGGTTCCCCGCGGAGCCCTTCCGATCAACTGAGTTAACTGATTGAACTAATTAATCAATCACAGCCAGACAGCAGATGACTAGCTAGGTAGGGAACTGACTAGGTAGCTACTTTTGCCGTAATACAGGATTCGGAGGAATAATGATAAGAGTGTGCGCCGGGGAGAATCTGTCCCGGGTGCTTAGATTATATCTAGGGTTCACACAGTCATACATATACACGAGCTGTTATTCTCTCAACTAATCTTCCATCCACCAGACTACACTCTCTTGTTTAGAAAAAAAAATGCCCTACATCATCGGCCTAAACAGCGGCAAGCTCCTTCGACGGCATCGACGCCGTGCTCTGCACAATCGACCTCGCCAAGGACGGCCACCCAACTCGACCAACTTACATCGATGGCCTGACGATCGACTGGTCCGAGAAGCTGCGGAGCCAGGTCCTCCGCGCGTTCAACAACGAGCTAACCATCTTCGAGTTGACACGCCTCAATTACGCGGCCGGTGCGGTCTATGCGCGGGCTGCAAATGCCTTGCTGCAGAAAGCGAACCTTCGTCCGGAGGATGTCGAGGTGCTGGGTTATGATGGCCAGACTGTTTACCAGGAACGTGCGAGCAGGCCTGCTTGATTGTATAAAGCGTCGCAAGGATTCCATTCTGCGGGTTTGCCAGTGCGAAGATGGATTCGTACACTGCCTGCCCTTGAAGTGTTCGGGTGAGGACTGGCACGGACATGTTGTTCGAGAGGTCCTCGAACTCCCTCACTGTCTGAACGACTGTGAGCTGCTCTTTGTAGTAGGCCGTTGTCACCGAAGGCAAGCCATCGACTGTGAGTAGAATATCACTACAATGGTAGCATTGTTAGTCACTGAAATCCGTTGACATGATAAAAGTCTAACCTCACCTCTCAACAATGTGATGAAGTTTCAGACAGTCCTCGAAGCGATCTTTCCACCATTGTTCATTGACAGGCCTACGAAATCTGTCAGTTTGTTGATCGTACAATGATTACGGAACTTGCCTCTTACCACAACGACCTAGGCGATCCCCTGCCGCTTGGATCGCCTTGAGGGCCCCAAGTTGAGCAAGGAGAAACTCAACTCCGGTGCTGGATTCGGTCAATGGCGTGCAGATAGGACGAAATCATACACTCTTCAATCTCCGCCATGGTTGACTCTGCAGATGGGGTCGCTACGAAAGGAATATCGCCGTCCTCGGCGTCTTCGATATATCTCAATGGATGGAGTGACTTCAGAGTCATTGCCATGGTGAGCTTTGGCCAGTAGTGGATCATCTTGTGTGATGGGGCCGTATGGAATTCCGGCACCTGCACGAACAGACTTGGCGACGCGGGTGAGTGAAAGGAAGAGTAAGGTGGTAGACGAGACTTACGACTGCTTTTTTCCTGTGACAGAGTCTCCAGGCACGGGATGCGAGGAGTCGTGTTAATGTCCTAAGCTCCGGTCACTGGGCGAGTAGTTCGTCTCTGTTTCGTCATGAATGGAATTTGATCGTATTCAATCTGTTCTCAAATTGGCCAACCGCTCCAGGAAACTTTGCTCGACACTGTCACTCCAGCGTGAGTTCTTTCTCCTAGCACGCGACGGGTGGATCAGTCGGGTTGATTAGGATGGCCGTCTCGATGGCGATACTGGCGGCCATGACCAGCATCGGTGGGCCGAAATGTGGCATTGTCGCCGCGACTTTTCTGTTCGTCTTCAACACCTTTTTCGCGCTGGGATGGCTGTCGATTCCGTGGCTGTACCCGGCTGAGCTCGTGCCTCTGGAGATCCGGGCGCAGGCAAATGCGCTCTCCACATCGGCGAATTGGATATTCAACTTCAGTAAAATGCCCATGTCCTTCTCCTATCGGGTTTAACGCTGACACTAACTCGCTTCCCAGTGGTGGTTATGATCACCCCCGTGGCATTCAGTTCGATTGGCTGGCGCACCTACATCATCTTTGCCGTCTTCAACGCGGCCTCCATTCCGATCCTCTATTGGTGCTATCCGGAAACAGCATACCGCTCGCTTGAGGAAATGGACATTATTTTCGCGAAGGCCACCGGTGTCGTCGATGCGGTGAGGGTTGCACGGACCGAACCAAGGCACTTTGGCAAACATGGTGAAGTGCTCCGTGAAATGGTGCCCGACGTCAAGGATACTACGGGCATTGGTTCCGAGAAAGGAGGAGTGGAACATGTACAATAAATGTACTGTACAATAAGCTGGAGAAATGACAGTTTGGTGACAGTTACCTGTTGCATGGTTTTGTACATGTCGAGTCTTGGAGATAGCAAAAAATATATATATATATGTATATATGTAACATCGGAGCATATATAAAATAAATCATACTCGCAAGAAGAATGAATGAGCATCATTTTTCAACACAATGGGCAGTGCAGTCAAAAGCGAACTGCGAAGGTATTATTCTAATTTCACCCACACACGTGCTTATTACGGTCTCTCGCACCACGAATAAATGGCGTTCTACATCGCAGAGTTAAAAATAGCCGCGCGATAATTCGAAGTATATATATACTGGCTTTTGCGTTGAGCCAATTTTTATCTACCACCTTGAGCAATACTCTCACAAATATATATATATATATCCGGTTTATGTTCTTACTGGGTCTTATCCTTCTTGCCAATAAATATACATCTTAGGGAAAGTGCATCTTTGCATCCCCTGTGATACATTATGCTATCAAGCAAGTGTGCTGTACATACGTAAAAAGCGCTGATCCTTATAAACTAGCTACGGACGGTCCTTAGTATAGCAATCAAAGGGCGGCAAGTGAAGCTGCTACAAGCACTATAATGGTATCGGCGTATCGCTGCAGCGGGTCTTGAGGGTTACATTCATTGTATCGGATCGTGCACGGGCCAGATTATATAAGAATTACTTACTAAGTTGTGTCTAGTTCTGCTTGGGCAGCATGATACGTCATATTGCTTCCATAACAATAGTGCTTGTAGCAGCTTCTCCTCTACATGCTCATACCCATAATCTCAACACTAAAGAGAGTAGTAAAATCCATCGCCAGCCTCAGCACCATGGCAGCAGCGGAGTAGCTGAAGGATGCCCAAGCTAGCAGGGAGATGTGGTAGTCCATTAGAAAAATTAAATAATAAGGTCTGTTTTTATTTGTCAGACAGGCATCTTCTCTTACACCGATCAGGACAATTCATCTCCCTTGAATAATCTCAGCTCGAAGCTTGGCCGGCTCTCATACGACCCAGGACACCATATCCTTCTCATCTCAGCTGCTCCCTATGTCCTAGGAGGACTGATGCACATAGGTCCTGCTAATGGAGATCTGTCTCTACATGCCCGCAGTGGAAGGTTCATGTGACCTAAGCAGCCCTAGCTCCCACCCCAAGCCCTTGGTGGAGATAGATCCTCCACAACTGAGAATATTAATATTTAGCGTAGAAACAGGTAAAATACAATTAGTTAAAAATGGCCGAAGTCTATTCCACGTTGAGATGAGTCATTAAAATTGGCGCACATTCGAAACTGGATGAGTTCAATAGTTTGCAAAGTACGCAGGACCGAGGCCGTTAGTCGCCATGCCTGCCTGCACACTCGTTCCTTCTCTCGAAACAAGCTGGAAGGATACAGTCAAAAAGTCAGAAGGAGGAAGGTCCAACAGACACCTCTTCTTTCCAGTCGCTTCCTTCCTCCACCCGACGAAAATGCAGAGACTATCTTCTCTCTCGGCCCTCAACGCAGCCACCTCCCTCTCTCGCTGATCGAGCCGACGGTTGAGATCCTGGATCATTGCTTGTTGATTCATGAGATAAAAGCTGCATATAGCCGGCGCCGGGGTCTGTTCTCCCGGTCTTCGCCGCCGCCTGTTCCATGTGGGCCACTCTCCTCCTCAAGTCCTCGACCTCGCGCTCCTTAGCTCGCGCTTCTTGTCTCCGCAAGTACTCTTCGCGCTCCATCTGGCGGCGCAATTCATCCTTGTCGGCGCGCAGCTTCTCCTTATCTACCTCACTTTGCTTCAGGAGCCCGAGCATGTCCCGTTTCATCTCTTCGATTTCTCGTTGGTATTGCTGGTCCCGCCGGGAGATGGCTTTCTGCATCTCCTTTTGCATCTCAGCCGCTCGATCTCGGCCTGGATTTCCGCCCCCGCCGCCGTATCCTGAAGCGTCTTCCGCTCATCTACCAGCTCCCGTTGGATGTCCAAGACGACGGTCTGCTTCCGGGAGATGAGGTAGTCAACGATCTCGGTGGCTGATGCAGCGCCCCGGTCATGCCGAAAGATCTTGCTCCCTTTTTCCACCATCTTGGCCCAAAAGTCCGGTTGCGTCCTGAGCTGCTCTTCTCGGTACACAGCCGTCTTCTCATCGACACCGGAAGACCACATCGTCGTCGCCAGGACGACGTTGGCCAGCCCATTATCCCCGCAGAGTTTCTTGAACATGCGCAGATTCTTCATCGCAGAACCACCCATGCGGACGTCGGTGATCCGATGCAAATAGATAATCCCGGAGAGCAGGATTCGGTTTTGATAGGCCCGTTGCAGCCAGTCTGCAACCTCCCGGAGGATATCGGTGTCGCTCTTGTGGGTATCGTCGAATCCGGGGGTGTCGATCAGGAAAAGTCGCTTGTCCGTTTTGGAGACACATTCATGGATCCCCACTTTGCTCGTACCTGGGGAAAAAGGTGTGAATGAGAGAATAGCCAAGTAGGAACGGTCTTACTGACATGCCTCCAGGGAGTGCCCGACAGTCAGAGTCGACGGATCTTTGGCAAGATGGGCGATGAAGCTACTTTTGCCCACCCCGGTGACGCCCATGACGGCGATGACAATATCGTCGGGCCTGCAATAAGAGAGAACTTGTGTGTCAGACGCCATTCCACTGCACTGCCACTAACTAACTATACACGAACGTGATTTGAGCCGATGGTTCCATCGAGTCTGGCGCTGGAGGCATGGACGTCGGTGGTATCATCTGTTCCTCTCTCGCGGTCAACATTCCATTTGGAGAGTGGGGAGTCCGGGAATATGGGTGAGGAGCGTCAAGCCTGGAGGCTCTATCGCGGAGACGTCGATCCCGGTCCATTCTGTCTGACGGACAGATACTATGGAGACGAGGCTGATATGAGATGGTATCAGAAGAGGACATCACATCCTGTCTTCCTTTAAATGACGGAGATCTGCGGCTGTCGAGTTCATATCAGCTCCATCTCGTTGGCATCTCTGCCCGAGATCTCCGTCACACTGATTCGGTGTCCACAGGCATCGTGGGTGAGGGCCCCATGACCAGCTCCGTGGTCCAGAGAGAACGCGACAAGTGCGGTCATGGCTGTTTTAGGCCCAATGATGCAGGTGGATGTTCGACTGTCGGATTAGCATCGATCTATTGACTCTCGAGTGGTCATCTTCAAAATCACCACGCCCATCCTCATGTACAACTCATCGTCGGTGAAGACGACGTTGCGCAGAGATGACGCCTGGCACAGCTCACCACCCTGGACGGGGGAATCCACACGTATTCGACACTGACGTGGCCCCAATCTGCGTCAGTCTCAGCCTCCTTCGCTGTCGTTCAGCCTGGCCTTCCTTCCCCCCCTCGACAAATGTGCTGGGATATCTTACCTGGCCAGATGAGAAAGGTTGATGATAATGGATTGGTATATGTATATGTAGGCGGAGTTGAGTCACTAGGCCGCGGCGACTATGAAAGAGAGATTGCTATCGCGTAGGACTGCGTTCCCTACTAGATTCTGGTACACGAGAGTTTTCGGAATCCTTTGACTCTGCGCATCTCCATCGTCTGTCCAGATGGCCGAAGAAAAGCCCCCTTCTCCGCGCTCCGATCCCAACACCGGAGCTGATCTGTATAAGTCCGTTTGCCCTCACCTCGAATGGTCGTAGACGGATATAGCTTAGTTGCTCACGCGGTTCGCAGGGAGAAAGAGGCGATGATTGTGGTGATGGGCGTCACTGGCTCCGGGAAGAGCAGCTTCATCTCCCAAGTGGTTGGCCGGGATGTTGGAATCGGCCACGATCTGGGTTCCCGTGCGTGATACGTATCCCCCTCATCCATGACCAATCTGGCCCCAGATTTCTCATGTGCGACTGGGGGAACTAGATACCGCCGATATTGGAAGCTATTCCTATCGGACCCCGAATGGCCTCGCCGTTCGACTGGTCGACACGCCCGGATTTAACGATACCCGTCGCTCGGATGTCGAGATCCTGAAAACCCTTGTCGCGTTCTTGATCGGTATCTACGAGGCGGGCATCGAGCTCGCCGGCTTGATCTACCTCCACCGGATTGTCGACGTGCGCATGCAAGGCTCCGCGCTCTCGAACCTGCAAGTGTTTCAGAAACTGTGTGGCCCGGACTGCTGGCGCAATATTGCCCTGGTGACGACCATGTGGGGAGAGCTGGAAAAAACGGGATTTAGCCACAAGGTTGGCGAGGAGAGGGAGAACGCCCTGATCAGCAACGACAAGTTCTGGGGCGCAATGGTCCAGGGGGGTAGTCAAGTCTTCCGACACACGGGGGATGCCCAGTCGGCGCAAGAGATCGTCGAGCATCTTCTCCGGCAGAAGCCTGTGGCGGCGCTCGACGTCCAGCGCGAGATGGTCCAGGAGGGCAAGCGGCTGCAAGACACGTCGGTCGGACAGCTCGTCCTCCAGGAACTGACGGCCAAGGAACAGCGCGAGGAGCGCAACCTGGCCGACTGCCAGACGGAGCTCGAGGAAGCCCGCCAGGCCAACGACACGGAGCAAGTCGCTGCCCTCGAAAGCCAAGTGAAAGACTGCCAGGCGTTGGTGACCGCGTCCGCCGCCGGACGAGAACAACTCCTCATGGACCGCAAGGATCTTCTGGCGGAGATCCAACGGTACAAAAGACGCATGGCTGCGTCTGCGTCCAGGCAGTATCCTCCATTGCCTGTTCAGGATGTCCCATTCGACATGGATCCTCCGCCGGCCAGACCGGTCCAGCCTGACCGACGATCCTCGCAGGGGCATAGAGATCGCGACAGACGACGGAGAGACCGGGGGCAAGAACGAGAACGAGAACGGGAACGGGAACGGGAACGGGTGAGACAGCGAGAGCGAGAGCAAAAGCGAAAGCGAGAGCGAGGACGACAGGATGAAACCCATCCAATCCAAGAGACTCAGAAGACGGTATTTGGGACGAGAATCCCCTTGCCTTTTGGTCACGTACTCCGCATCAAATGGACAAGGACGACAGCCAACTATGGCGGACTCCGGGGGCAGTTGACGCTTACTCTTGATAGCTGTGAAGATAGGCCACGAAATCTGGTTAGAAGTTTGACATTAGATGAAAATTGAAATCCCATTGATTCTGCACAAGCTATTCCACTCTCGTATATGCGATGGTTTCCGTTCCAAGTTATGTATGTAGATGGTGACTGCTCTCTCTCACAACATCCTCCAGGGCTCCATCCCGATCGGTTCTCGAATCCACCGCATCTTCTCCATCACGCGCGTAACCGCGACCGAAGTCGTCTTCAAGGCGGGTCGCATTTTGGAGCGGAGGGTTTTCATCGCGGCCAGAGACGCCGACGGTTTCGCGACGATCCGGTACGTCAGGTCAATGGCGAAATGCTGGCAGTCCGACATGCCCAGCAGATATTTGGGCCGTGAGTCGATGATCTGTTGGGCTGGTAGATGTAAATGTACAGTACAGCACATACGTAGTCAGCGAGCGGTGAGAAGAAGGGATTGTGCTGGACCAGATGTTGAGTATACATGATACATACATACATACATACCTTCTCGGTGAATGTCTTCTAGTTGCCAGGCGGTTTTGCCCGCCCAGGCGCGATGCTGCCAGGAGGGCATCTTCTTGTATCGATACCGGGCGACCTCCCCCGGAGGAGTGACGCGCAACTTCGATCCGCCCTTTCGGTACTGCAGCTCGAAGAGATAGGCATCTCCCGGGTCGCCAACCTTTGATCCATAAGCAATGGTGTTATTGATCATGTCCCCCTTTTCTTTTTTTTTTTCTCAAGCGCGCGGGCTCACCTCAACCGCCCAGTGCTGGAATAACAAGAGCGGGGGAGAGACAGTCGTCAAGAACCGAGGGAAGGTCCTGTTTCCCTTGCTCGGATTCGGATTGAGCTCGCGATACAGGATTCGGACGCTTTGAGGCCGCGTGTATCGAGGGTAAGGGTAAGGGTAAGGGTAAGGATAAGAAGACGATGACGGACCAGAGTCCAGGGGAAGGGGCAGAAAGAGCGACAGCGGCAGAGCCAGACAGAGCTCTTCGTCGTCCTGCTGGCTGGTCCCATGCATCAACTGCAGGGACTCCTGATCTAGAGCGAATTCGACGCTGACGTCGCCGTATTGGGGCCAGGATGGAGCGAAAGGCTCCGTCGACTGGGAAGATGGAAAGGGAGACATCTGGAGGATCCAGCGGTCGTGCGGCTGAGATGGTCGTATCTGAAAGGCCCATTCTTCGTCGTAATCTTCGTCGTATTCATCGTCATCGTCCTCCCATTCTTCTTCGTCTTCTTCTTCGTCTTCTTCGTCGTCGACGTCGTCGTCTCCCTGATGCCAAACCGACAAAGGACTGTTATTCTGCCAAGATCCCTGAATAGGCAGACGAGGATTCATCCATGCGGGATCATCATCGTTGTCGTCGTCGTCATGATCGTCGCTGTAATAATAATAATCGTCGTCTTCGTCAAATGTAGGACATTGTATTTTTAACCAAATGAAATGAACTCTCCCAATCACACCCGGCTGGGCTCCAAATAGATCGGTCGGTCGATCGATCGATCAATAGTTACTACCCAGCAGGCAGTAATTGAGAAGTCGTTAAATACAAGCCTGTACGGTTCTGTTCTGGTCGAACAAGCGGGGCGATCGCCGAATAAAAATGGGCAGATCGTCGGATGAAATTTGGGCGAGATGCAGCGTTCTTCGATCTACTGATGCAGCCGCCCACTTGGGCCCTCAATTTGGGGTGTGTTGGCAGGGTCTCTCTTTTTTTTCTTTTCGACGTGAAGAGACAGAAGATCAGCCGCACTACAATCCAGGCCTAGCGAGGTGAGTCCCGCCTCTGACGTGGCTGTCAGCCAGCCACCTCAAAATGGACTCTGTATACCTGCCCAGTTCAAAGAATGGTTTTGGTATGCAGAAAAAAGGTGTTTAACCGTGCATATACTGTTCCCTGTTTTTACCCAGGTATGTATGTACATAGACATGCATGTAGTACTTATTCCAGATGAGGTGGTTTCTCGCGGGTGCATATACTCGAGGCGTAAGGCGTAAGTAGGTGGCCGACTCGATTTCTCAGGCTGTGTCGACAACGTTAGAACCCGCCTGGTGGTGGCATCTTTGGTGCTGCATCGTGGATTGCACCTCCATTCCCTACATCGGGATATAATAATAATATCCGCAACTCACCATGTATCAGAATCCACGAATGATTCTGGGCGTGCTCGTCGGTGCCTTCGTCGTAGGCACCGGCCTCTCTGTCTGGCAAACAGTCTCGCTTCATTCAACCCGATCCCCAGCCCCGGCCTGCTCCCCTATCAGCGGGAACCAAGATATGTACGGCCTGGGGATCCGAATTGGCGTCTACCTGCAACTGCTCTCCACGGCCTTCGTGGACTCGTTCGGTCATCCGGAAGATGCAGCGGCCCTGGGCCCGACGAATCTCTGGTTTCTGATCGCCTTGTTTGTCGCGTTGGTCAGCACAACGTGGGCCAATGCGGCGGGAGGATTGCAGGTCGTCGAACAGTACATCGTCATCGCGCTGGGCAACGGCATCAGCTTGACCTTACTCAACGGCACGCTGAGGTTGCATCCGGAGGAGCTCGCCGAGGGTAGTCTGGCGGCGCTGTCCCGGTTCCTGATCTGGGGGATGTGGAAGGTCTATACGGCCGACTTCTGGTGGAGGACCGTGGGCACGATGCCACCGTCCCCAGACGGATGCCCGGCAGTCGGATGGTTCTTCAGCGCCGTCGAGCTCACCGGCTGGTTTCGGACGCTTCACAAGGTCTTCAATCTGGTCGAATGGCTGGCATGGGGGATCGGGGTGTTTCCGTATCCGTTTGCATCATCCTGCTGACGGTGTTGCTTGTACTAAAAATCGACACGAAGCCGGAGTCAAAGTTCGTCGTCTTCTGGGATGCCTTCTTCTCCCCCGTGGGAGAGATGCATGAGATTGTGTTTGGCTCGTCGAATGTATGCTCCGACAATCACTCGATCGGGTGTGACAGGCACTTGGGAACCGCTGATCTCCAGGTCCCAGATCGCAGCCGTGGCATGGGTCTGCGGGGACTTGTCATTTCGTTTAGAAGAGTGCGACCATCCCTTCTTCCGATCGAAGCAATTCCAACGTTTGACATAAACTGATCCGAAACATCCAGACCGTCGACGAAGTCCAGATCAATCTGCAGCAGCATATTGACCGGATCTATCGATCAGGCCGGACCGGCGACGACAAGCAACCTCTGCCCTCTACGCGCTTTTCCCGTCTCTTTTGGTTCCGCAATGCGCTGGTCCGGCTGGTTCAGCGCAATTCCCTGGACAATTTCCCCTTCCTGATGACGTGTGACATGTTGATTTTGGTCCTGACAGTGCTGACCATGGAGCTGTCGATCTGGCTGAATGGAATCCGAGACGTGAATTCTCTAGGATCATCCGGCCAGCTGATTTTATTCATTGTTGGGTTGGGCAGTTGTGTGAGCGCGCTGACACAGTTTTATCGAGGGCGACGGGCCAAGAAACAAAGTCGGACACCAGTCGAAGAAAGAAGGCCTGCTCAGGCAGAACTGCTCGACCGGGAGGCAACCAAGCAGGAATTGCTGGCACGAGCTCTGCTCGTTTGCGAGTGCCAAATCTGCTCCATCGTCGCTAAGAGCAATGACATGCCTGTCAGCTGGAAACCAAATGGCATGGTGGTTGACACGCTCCCTATAGAATGGCAAGCTGGCTACAGGGTAAGCCCTAGCCCTGGGCCCCAGAATTCACCATCTCGCTCTCGGAAGACTCAATTTTGATCGAGACAGTTCTGGGTAGACCTCCCAGTCCTCACATTGATGGCATTGCCGGTATCGAAGCTACTGATTGGCCGGATGTGTAGGAGATGGTGAACACTTGGCTTCATAGTGAGATCCTTGAAGGCGATAATGGCTCTTGCTGTTTAGATAGAGTATTTGGATCAAAATAAGCGCTCTCTAGATTAAAGATGAATTTGAGAGATTGTAATTAAATGCTGGGAAGCAAGAGGCAGCTTTGCGGCAGTCAAGCAGCAGGTAATAATACCGGTCACCTGTTCTGCTCTCACGTGGGAGATATCCTCCCCGCTTGCCGGCTTTAGCGTTCCGCTCCGTTGAACGGAGAACGACTTGGAAATGGATATATTTTTTTTAATTTTTCTGTCATGTACATACAACACACATATAATTATAAAAAAAATATATATATATCATAAAAAAAATCATACCTGTATATATCTATATTATTTGTATATTATTTATATATAATGGCCCCTAACAAAAAGGGGGCAAAGACAGGAGGAGGAAAACCGGCAGCAAGGAAAGCAGGTCCAAATTCAAGCCGGAAAAAGAAAGCCTCACTATTACCTGACAAGACGCGGCAACAGAAGAAAAAGCATGACGGCAATGATAATGAAGGAGGAGGAGGAGGGGGGAAAGATGAAATTGACCTTTCGACGAGCAGCACTGCTATCCCGCTGACGCTGCAGCAGCTACTGCTCAATGTTTTCAAGTACGGGTTGCTAGGAAACGAACAACAAGGACAGCAGGAAGATGATGGAGAAGAAGAAGGAAAAGAAAGAGACATCAAATCCCTCATCCAAACCATCAAGTCGCATCTCTACAACCGCGACTTTGACTCCGCTTTCACAGA